>NC_084960.1:2207823-2461671 GCF_949316205.1 Platichthys flesus
GGCTCTGATCTACTGAGATGACGTGTTCCAGAGACTGTTCATCCATTATGAAGCAGCCTGCTTAACCACGGGTCTTACACCCCCCCCCCCCCCCCCCCCCCCCCCTCCATCTTTGTGTGATTCAGTCAAGTGAACTGAGCAGAGATGAGCAGCCTGCAGGCCGGGTGGAGTGCCGCCTCCTGTGGGCCTGTGTGCACGTCACTGGGTGTACGATTTGTTTTCTACCACAGAAGAAGAAGAGGAGCGCTCTGAGGAACAGTGACACCCCCCCCGTTATGAAGAGGGAGGTGTGGGTGGAGGGTGAGGGGGAGTGGAGGAGGGATCAGTGTGGAGGTGTGTGGATGGTTCCATGTGTCATCCTCCACCGGCGTCGGCTCACGGCCCGGTGATGTACGACAGGAGCTGAGAGAGCATCCATCACAGAGTCCCTCTCACAAAAGCCTTTCATAGAAACACGCAGTCCAGGTGAACGATTTAGTATCGTGTGTGTGTCTGTGTGTGTCTGTCTGTGTGTGAGAGAGAGAGTAGTTAAAAAAGGTGTTAAGCTTAATTACATGGAGTTTCCCCCATATGTGTGTGTTTCCTCAAATTGTGTGTTGATGGGTGATTGGCTGTGCTCGTCTGTCCCGTGGGACTCATTGCAACCGTCACTCTCTCTGTCACACACACACACACACACAATCATTCTCCCAGCACCATATGGTGACACAGCCCCCCCCCCCCCCTGCAGTTGGGGTCAGGGGGTCACACCCATGATGCATTGCTTCAACATGACTAACGTGAAGTGAACATCTTTGTGGGTCTTTGTGGGTCTTTGTGGGTCGGTGACACTGCAGCGCTCCATTTGGCTCCAGGACAGTTTGTCCCGTTAGCACAGAGCAGCAGCAAATATTTAGAAATAGCTCTTTTTATCAGCACTGCATTAAAAACTATACGACATTAGATTTAAAGTTAAGATATTTAGATTGTGTTTCCAGGCAGCGTCTTGTTCTGAGTATTCAGAACACTGGAGTCTGTGTAAACGTGGTCTTTGTTCTCAGAGGCCTGAAGATCAGGACATCAGGAGTAAAGCATGTTGTGGCTGAACGATAAATGAAAAGCACCAGACCCTCATCTCATGGTCATGAGTCCCCCCCCCATCAGCCCCCTGCCTCCCCTCTCCCTTCAGATGATGACTGGTCCTCTCTCTCTCTCTTGTTCGCGGCTCGTCCACAGAATGATTGGACGGCTCGGCCTCATCCACACGGGGAAGATTCCGTTTCATTACCGCAGCGGCAGTTTGATTCCTTTAGTGGAGGCAGATGAGAGCAGAGGGCAAATCTCATGAGGTCGTCTCCCGGCAGGAACACGTGAACCCACTGGCCTCTCGAGTCTCTGCTGTGGTTTGACTCCGGCATCAAACCTTTACCGTGCAGCGTCCCAGACATGTCGTGGTACCAACCTAGAGACAGAAGGTCTTATTTTTTAAACAGTTAAACATCTGGACACGAGAAACAAGCATCATGCCAATAATCAAAACCTGCCTGTCATCTTTGAATCAGTGGTTGGTTATTTCTAAGGTTTCTCCAGCGTTTATTCATTGGTGTGAAACAAACGATTTACTGGTTCCATAAATGTCTTTCTGTCTGTCTGTGTACATTTTATTCTTATGGGCGCCTCTCATGAGACTGAAGGACACCTTACATGTACAAATAATACAAATAAATACAGATACACAACAATAAAAACAGACCAAACATGAATAGAAACAATATTCAACAACAGACTGTAAATACTTAAATAACATAGACAATGGTATCAACACACACGTTTACAGACTCTGCACTAAGTAATTTGGAAACCAGATGTTTTGACCTCAAACCCCCGCAATGGTCAACACAGCATTGCATTCTGGGATCAACGAGTACCAACCTCAGCTCCCCCCCCGATCAGCCGCAGCCAGACCTGGATTAAAAAGCGCAGCCGTCAGTGAGGGGGAGCAGATATCATGAGATTCAGTGGAGTTGTGTTGTTTTCCTCTCTGTGTTTGTCGGGCCTGTTTGTGACGGAGCCTCCCATCAGCTCTCCGTCACCCTCCACCACCGCCAGTGAACCCGGTGACACGTCGGCACACACAGTTCTGTTTCTTCTTCTCTCTGAACAATGCGACGTGTTGACGGTGGAGACGCAGCCGAGCGACCCCGGCGTTCTGACACACTAATTAAACCACAGGAGAATTAAAGTCGGCTTCAGATTGTGTCACAGGACTCGGAGCGTGGCACCCGATGTCCTTAATGAAATCTGCTTGTTTTCTGCTGTGTGGAGACGATGGGAGTGTGAGTCACAGACTGGTTTGCTCTCGTTCTGGTCCGATGACCACAGACAAACTGGGACATGAGTTGTCTCTTTCTCACC
This sequence comes from Platichthys flesus, assembly GCF_949316205.1. Classification (NCBI taxonomy): domain Eukaryota; kingdom Metazoa; phylum Chordata; class Actinopteri; order Pleuronectiformes; family Pleuronectidae; genus Platichthys; species Platichthys flesus. Next base: position 2,210,218 of record NC_084960.1, read on the forward strand.
GTCTTCCAAATGAAAGTGGAATCGAGGATTAGCAGAGAAACGCCGGCAGATGTTATGCGACAGTGTCAGACTAGGAAAATGTAGTAATGGAATTTCTGCTCGGTTAATAAAGGCCATGACATTTGAGGATTTGGGAAATGAGCCGCCGTATGAAAGGGATTTAATCGAGTCTGTTGATCCACTTTCTGTATTTCAGGCTGTTCTTGGTTTCATTGTCTCTGTTTATTCTTCCAGCTACAAAGAACCACCAGCTTCTCCATTTATCAAGTTTGAATTAATGTTACATGACACCCGACTCATTTTGAAAATGTCCACAGACGTGATGTGCTTCTAGATTCTATATTTTAAATTCAAAAGGGGCCATTACAGGAGAGTACTACCCCCCCAGTTCAAATGAACATTTAATTGTGAATGCAAAGCGACAGCCCTGCAGCCACACACAGACGACTGCACTTTGTTCAATCTGCCAACCGCTTCTTTTTATTGTCCGGACATGTCTGAACTACAAAGGGCCCGACAGAGGGACATCAGACAGATCTGGGTTCAGACAGGAAGAGCTTTAGTCTGCTCTAGTATTCTGCGTACTTGTTATTCTGCCGTTTTATGCTCTTTGTTTATTGCCCAGCACTTAGCAGTGCTGCACTAATGCAAGGATCATATTTTTTAACGAGTAAATAGTCTTTTATTTATGTGTTTACATGCTAACGCTGGCTAATTAGCTCCAAACACAAACTGCAGCTGAACCCGATGAGAGTGTCTCTGGTGTTGGACACAGAACAATGTTGATGGTGCTGCTTAAACAGATAATTGGATCACTAACGTTAAGACAATTCATCCTGAGGTGGACGTGAATCGTTGGAAAGACAAAGACCTAACTTCATGGTAATTTGCCAGTTGTAGAGAGACTGGGTGCAATGGAAAATGTAATATTAATGAATAGAATCTGAATCTATTGGAGGATCTCCAGCTGTTTCCTCACTCGGACATTCAAGCGCTCACATGCTGCCTCTCATGAGAATGTCAGGAGATTATCCGGAGTTCAGGTCAGTCGATACAGAGGCTCTATCCCCAGTCTGCACGTGTTTGGACTGTGGGAGGAAGCTGGTGTATCTACAGAAAAAAACAAAGAGAACACGGGGAGAACATGCAAACTCCACACAGAAGCTGGGATTGAATCTGAAACCTTCTTACAACTTGTTTTCTTCACGGGAAAGATGGGGGAGTAATATGAAGACAGTCTTATTTAACACCCAGTTCTACGTGGTTGTGTTTGGAGTGAACAGCTTCTCTGGATCTTCGCTGTCAGATCTTGTCGGGGGTGTATTTGTACAGTTAAACCTCCTCCTCGCGGAGGGAGGCCTCCTCTTGTAAGTCATCTCCTCCTCTGCTCTGACAGCTCAGGGTCAATTAGCCTGATCAATGAAGGACAAAGTGAAGGGGGGGGGATCAATGGGTTGAATATTCAGTCGTCCTTGTTAAGAGGGATTTGTCTCCGTGAACACGTAAACCCTCAGGACCTGGAGTCAAGGCGCTCTGCAGCTTGTAAATGGCCAGATTATTATTTTTCCTGGTGTGCTGAGTGTTTCCTGCTCCACCCGGTGTCGTGGCAGCTTGAGAACACTTCGCCGCCGCGTTGGAGGTTTGTTCTCGTGTTCCCAGCCTCATCGAGCCGCAGTGTGATGCCTCGTTTGTTCTTCAGCAGAGATCAGTAGTGGCTGGTGCACACAACACACACAGACACACACAGAAACACACACACACACACACGATGCTGAAGGCCAGAAGACCGCAGGCTCAAGGATAAGGCCTCCTCCCTCTCTCCTCCCACCCTCTGCTCCACCCTTGTTTACACCCCCCCACTCTCGCTCTATCTCGGCATGCAGGGTTTGTAAACAGCCCGACTGTGCTGGCATGAGATCAGGCTCCGGCTCACACTGTTTCCATTCTGCAGCTGGTTCAGCCCAGCGTCCCAGTGAGAGGGAGAGAGATTCGTTTTGGCTCGAATCACGTCGCACGTCGACCGGCTTGAAAACAAACATCGATGCAAATATGTGCTGTGGGTGCAGGCGGAGATAACCAGGATTTATTCAGGTCAGATTAACTATCACTGGTGCAGAGTCCGTTCCCAACCTGCTTATTTGGAATGGGCGGTTTCCTCCGGCTGTGGTTAAGCTGGTCGCAGCTTTTCTTTGTGAAACTGGAAAAACTGAATTGCAGAAATTGAGCCACAGATTCTGCTGCTGAACCACGAACCCTGAAACTGAACCAGAGCTGCTCAGGAGTTCGATGAAGCTCCACACAGGTCGCAGAGCTTTGTCCAAACCAACATATAACTTCCTTAGGCCTTTAACAATACACACCGATAAGATGAAGGGTTCTCTGGGCCACCTACAGACAGACAGAGGGACAGACAGAGGGACAGACAGACAGAGGGACAGACAGAATCCTGTAATTACAGCAGCTTTTCTGAATCACCACCTTCTCCAGATCCCCAGAGGCCTCTCAAAGCCCCAGTAGGTGAGCTGTATAACTGAGTAACACTCACTTAGCACCACCCGGCTCAGCTGCTGCTGTCGTGGTGCTACATGTCAATCTGTCTGTTTCACATGAGGAATTTTCAGGATCATTTTTCCTTCACTGGAAAATCTTTGTCTCGTTTTTTTCTTCATGGCTGTGATGTGAACGATTGTGTTTTTCTGTACCTGATCTCTTTTCTTTTGTTTTCTTTGTCTTTCTTCCAGAAGGATTTGCCTCTGCCTCGCAAGAACAGCAGGTGGGTGTTACCTTTATTCATCCCTCCCTCTTTCCGTCTCCCTCCCTCCCTCCCTCCCTCCCTCCCTCCCTCTTCTCCCTTCCTCCCTCCCTCCCTCCTCTGGGGAGAGTCTTGGTTCCTCCATGAAGAAAAACAATGACTGAAGATCTGTGCTTATGGTCATTCGTCAACATCATCAGACCGGCAGGATCTGGGATGAACGTGGTTTGGAGGTTGTGTTTGAAGCTCAGAGGCTGATTGAGTGTGTTCGAGTGTGTGTGTTGGTGTGTGTGTGTTCTTGTGTGTGTGTGTGATGCTCGTGTGAAGTAGGAGGAGCTGGGAGCTCTGGATGCTGTCCATGGTGCTGAAAGCCATTCTGTCCTCTCCCGTGTCTCATTTCATTTTTCTTTATCTCCTCCTCCTCCTCCTCTCTTCCTCTTGCTCAGTTATTAATCCTGTTTCTGTTACAGTCTCGATTCCACCCCCCGACCTTTCAGCTCCCCTCCTCCGATCCCTCTTCTCTCTCTCTCTCTCGCTCCCTCGTACACACTTTGGTCGTCGGGTCATAAGGCGTTAAAGCAATGTGGACGATTTATAGATTAGGATCCTGAATAAAAACACATGATTCATTCACAAAATAGGATAATTTTTATAGATTCAGCTACTCAACAGTATGGTCAACACAGCGGAACATTAAGCATTTACCTCAGAGCCAGATATATACCACAGGAGGTGGTGGAGACCAAACCTTAGATAAAAGAAGGTTGATTTATCTATAGTTAAAACCATCAGAGGATCAAAAACATGACTAATATTGCTCCGTGAAAATCACATGAAGGTAAATATTTTCACATTGGTGGATATTGATAATTGTTATGTGTTGTACCTCCTCACTGGGCTCGTACATTACACAACCAAAGCATTGACACGTATTTCATAGCGATAAGAAACATACTGTGATGATTATTGATATTGTTTTTATTGCCTGGCTCTGATCTGAGTATCGCTCTATCACTACGTAGTGTTTAGAAGAAATGAACTTGAGGAGTGTATTAAAAAAGAGGGCGTCCTCCTCAAGTGCTTAATCTCTTTGCACAGTAGTAAGTGTAAATATTTGTGTGTGTGCATATGTGTGTGTGCGTTTCATCACAGCCCACTACCCCCCCCCCCCCCATCGCCCTGCCCCGTCCATCTTCTCCGCTGCCTCCTCATCCTGAGTCATCGTGTGTAATCAAACGTGAAATGAAACAGCGAAGCGTCTCTGTTTGTGTTTCCATCTCGCTGCTATTTCTCTCTCTCTCACCGCCGCGTCCTAACTTTACCATCAGGCCCCGCCCGCTCTGCCTCCTCAGCATCACATCCCGTCTCCCTCCTGCAGGACGCTATCGGCCCAGCATCCATTATGGATGAGCCCGGTGGAGCCGGCTTCACGTTCAATCTGCTTTTCACCAGTAAACAATCAGATTGTGTGTGTTTTCATTTTCTTCCCGTCTGTGATTCCATTCAGAATCTGTGTCATTGTTATACATCAGCTCCCAGGAGTGGTGTTGTGTCTTTCTGCTGAGATGAGGTCTCCTCCCTTTACTCTCTCGCTCTCGCTCTCTCTCTCTGCTGTGAAGGTTCTGGTTCTTTCTGTTGACACACAATGGCATCAGAGGACAACACAACATTTAGCATGAATAAATCAAGGCATTATACACCCTGGAAAATTACCCACAATCCCACAATTCCCCCTTTATGTTATTCCTCGTTAAAAAAACAAAACCACCCCACCTTCGTCCTTCTCTCTTTCTGTCTTTCTCTCTCTCTCCCTCTCCTTCTCTCTCTCTCCCTCCTTCCCTCCCTCCTTCTCTCTCTCTCTCTCTCTCTCTCCTTCTCTCTCTCTCTCTCTCTCTCTCTCCCTCTCTCTCTCTCCCTCCCTCTCTCTCGTTCGTTCTCGGCCACACTCGCCCAGAAGCACATCTCAAGGTTGTGCAGACCGAGCCACTGAACACGTTGCATTGCGATGTCATCCTCTGAGCGACCTGCTGCTTCCTGACTCCCTCACGTCTCCTCTGCTGCTGCTGCTTGTTTCTCAGAGCGACGCCTCGATACTCAAACTAGCAGAATGTTCCGACGCACAAAAAGTAAGAGAGAGAGAGGCAGGGCGAGACCGTTCGGCCTGGGGGGGGGGGGGGGGGGGGGGGGGGGGGGGGGGGGGGGGGGGGGGGGACTGTTCAGTCCAGAGCTCCGGCCCTGATGGTTCCCGTCCTCTAACTCTTCAACCTCAAACTATCATTAAATCAAATTCTATCTTCGTCTAATTACATTCCCATCAGCCTCAGCTGTACTCAGGGGTTGATGCTAATTGGCCGACATTAACATGCTAATATGCTAAGATAATGAAAGGAAATGCTAATCATCACACCTGCTGAGCATTAGCGCTGTGGCATTGCTTTACTATGAATATGTTAGCAAGTCGACATTAGCATTTAGCTCAAAGCATTCTGAGAATTATTCACATCGTTTCCATTAATTATCGAAACTGTGCAACCCTGCCAAATTACAATATTCTAATTATGATTTGCCAAAGTACAAAGGATGAATGAACCAAATTTTGTAATTTTATGTAAATATATCAGAGAAATAGACTCATTAACAGAATGTTTGAAATGGAAGTTCTGAATAAAAACCTTGAGATTGAGGTTTATATCTCATTAATAACTGTATCTGTGACCCAGGTTCTGTTTTTGAGTTTTTGTAAAGGCGACTCATCATGTTGCCATTTAGCCGAGCTGCAGGTTTTACTGATTCACCTTCCGATCAACCTCTGATTACATGAGTCGAAGATGAGTCACACAACGAGAGATGGAGTTTTCTGATTCACCGACACGGAGAGATGTTTTTCTGAAGTTGGATTTTTTCGTCTGGTGTTATTTGAAGTTTTATCTCCCTGAAGTTTCCTCGTGCAACTGAAGCTGCTGCTTTCAGACATGAGCTGAACCGAGTGGGAGAATGTCTGAACGGACTTTCTCTGGAGTTTCAAGAAGAATACTCATATCTCAGGATGAAACAAAGCTTTGCGGTAGTCCTTTAAAATCCCTTCCACCTGTATGATCAGTATTTTCCTTTGTGTGTGTTTAACCGATGCTTTCAGTCACTCTCATGTCAGGAGTCTGTAAATTTGATCTGGCATTAAAGCACCCGGGGCTTCCTGTTCGGCGGCGGCAGTAGTGACTTCCCGCTGAGTCTCGCTGAGTGACTTCATTGTCCCCCCCGCTGATCGGGGATTAAACCGGAGACTCTGGCTGTGGCCCACATGAGGCCCACAGGCGAACAGATGGAGATACTGCAGAGGTTTCACCTTTTTTAATGCTCACTCCCCTCCTGCAGCGGTGCTCACACCCAGGAGGAACAGTTAAAAAAGATCTGGGGCAAACAACAGGTCACCTGGTTGGGCGAGCGGCCCATGTACGGGGGTTTGAGTCCCTGCCTTCCCTTGCTCTCTCTCTCTCTCTCTCCCTACCACACCTAAATCTGTCCTATCGAATAACAATGCTCAGAGAATAACTTTAAGAAATGTATTCAGTGCACGGAGAGTTCCCTACAGTGGCTGGAAAAGTTTATTCCTCCGCCGCGACGACAACGAGGTCACGAAGCAAAGTCACAGCCAGGAACGAGCGAAGGGGAAAAAGTGATTTAGGCGACGGAGGAGGAGGACGAGGCGGGGGAGGTTGCGCAAGAGGTGAAAAGAGGAGAGGCTGAGATGGAGCGCCGGGCCCTGGGGTGATCTCTGTGTCGGCTCCTCCATTAGGGACCGGCTCGCTAAGGTTACGTGAGCAAGACACGCAAACCAGCTCCGAGTGCCTCTCTCTCTCTCACTCCTTCTCTTCTCTTTCATTTGTCCTCCTTTGTTCTCCTTTCATTCGTCCGTCTGTGTTCCTCTGCACGTCAGGGTGGATGAAGAAAAGATAGGACCCATTGTTTAAAAACGTGTTTTGATGATGAATCTGTAACGTGCGTCAGATGTCGCATCAAAATCAAAGTGGAAACACGTTTAGGGAATTTCGTTAATTGGTTGGAAGCTCCGACTCAGCTGCTCTGTGCTGCGGGGCAAACAGACACACACACACACACACACACACACACATACACACACACCTTCTCTGTAACTAAATAAGCCATTACACTTCACTAACCCAGTTACGTGGCAAACCACGGAAGGTCAGAAAGAGGATGAGGCCCCTGAATCAAAGTCTTAGCTTCTAAAAGCCGCAGCTTCTCTCAGGAGGGTTTGATACACACACACACACACACACACACACACACACACACACACACACACACACACACACACACACACACACAGGTGCTACATCCACCATTAGCTGCAGATTTCAGTAAAGGTCTCCGTCCTGTTAGAGTAATGGGACTCTCGTTCTCTGTGATTCTCTTACAGGAAAGCACGTGTGAGGACACAGACTTCCCGACGGCACTAGATCCACCTTGACAGATATAGCTGCAGTCAGCTGTTGTGTAGTTCCCTCAGACCGAGACTTTACATTTCAGACTATTACGGGAAGAAAGAAACAACGAGAAAATGGAGTTCCATCGGGGCCGAGGGGCTTTGAAGGGATGTCAGGGATGTTTGAGACCCTAGAGAAAAGAGGAAACGGTGACTTTTCTCCTCATCTGTGTTTCCGGCCACGTTTTGGCGTTAACCACATGTGTCCAGTGGAATCGGGTGCAGATCTGACGGAGCTAAGTGAGGACAGTGTCCCGCCTCGGGCCCTCGACACGACCGTTTAGCTTCTGTCCGCCCCTCTTACCGCTGCTCTGACCCAGTAGACACGATGGTTAGGGTTAGAGACTTATGGGAATAGGAATCAATAACCTGTTTATTTACTGTTACCCTCGCTGTTCACGGTGTAAAAGCTGAAATGACTGTTTCACTAATCACTTCAGCAAATGACGGATTTCCACTTAATTCAGTGGAGGGAAGAACCCCTTAATTATGGTGCAGCTCCAGGAAGTTTTTATGATTTTATATACTTATTTCTCAGAGGTTAATTGATGCATCTTGATTTTTAAAAGAATCTTGCATATTTAGTGAACTTGTATTTAGGGGTTTGTGCCATCGGGTGCAGCTTCAATGGGACTTTTGGGGAAGTCTCATTTCAGTGGTGATTAAAAAGAGTCGTAACAGCAGATATCAATCTCCTCTCCTTTCCTCTGTGTAGGTTTGTTTTCATTAAAAAACATTTTGAGTTGCTTCACGTCCCTATTACCCACTTTTGTCAAATCTACTTTCCTTTTATCCGATACCACGTGTCTGTTTGACATTGTTCAACCGTCCGGCTTCATAAATTGTTTCCTTCCTCTTCTCTCTGATTCCCTATCTCACTCGCCCCCCCCCCCCCCCCCCCCCCCCCCCCCCTCCCCATCAGTGACAGGAGTGTTTCCTGTAATGAGCGGTTCTTCTCTCTGGTCCCTGGTCGCTGTTATCAGACGCCTCCCTGCTGCAGGCTGCGTAGCAACGAGGCCTCATGTGACCACACGTCTTCCACTCCTCACATTGTTGTGGAGGCCGACTTCCAGTCTTTGTCTCTGGAATCGTGTCCCAGTCTTTATAAAACTTCACAACAGTGAAACAAAAGAGCTGCTCTCCAAGAAAACTAAGATATCGACTATTTGATAGTTCTCTGCCCCCCATCCCCTTTCCTCCTCCTTCACCCCTTCCCTGATTTCTCCCACTCGTCTCTTCCACCAACACACCAGTGATTTACTCAGCGCTCCCTTTTCTCCGGTCACCTCTCCCCAGGCCTCAGAGGTAAACAAACTTCTCGCCAGCTTCTTTCTCTCCGCCTTTGTTCTCTTTGAAGTGCTCTCTTTCTTCTTCTCTCTCTCCGCTGCACCAATCTCTCCTCCACTCCCGCCTCTCCATCCACTTCCATTTGACTTTGTGTATCACTGCTGCATTCGTGCAGGTCTCGTATGAGCGGGTGCTTTGGTTCGATCAATATTAACGGTCCCCCTGCTGTTAGGTAGAGAGCGAGGAACATACAGAGGATGAAGGCTCCTGTTTGTCTGGCTTTGTTAGAGCCATGATTTCCCCCCTCGGTGTCATCTGCTCCCAGAGAACAATACTTCCCCATGTACTCCTAATGTGTGTGCACGTGTGTGTGTGTGTGTAAGTGTGTGTGTGTGTGTTTGTGTGTGAGGAACAAACTGGGTCATGTTTGCGTTGCTCATGTGTCGGTGATGAGCACCACTGGGAGGCTTTCAACCTGCATCTCTAATTCTAGTTGTTCTCCCCCAGTATATTTCCATTCAGTTTGCAGTCAGCCCATTCACTTTACTCCCTCTCACTTCCAGCTCACACCTCTCTCTCTGTCTCTCTCTCTCTCTCTCTCTCTCTCTCTCTGTCTCTCTCTCTCTCTCTCTCTCTCTCTCATCTCACCATCCTGCCCTATACGCAAATATTTGATTTTGCCATTTTACGTCACTATAGTGGAGATACACAAGTTTTACAAAATCAGCTTCCCTAATCTCCATCTCTTTTCTCCAACCACCACAGCCAGTACAGCCCAGTGCACCCCCCCCCCCCCACACACACACACACTCCTCTATTGATATTTTCTGACCATCTCGTAAGAAACTGGCCTCTGGCTTTCCCCCTGAAATCTGAACTGTGGATGTGGAAAGTAAAAACATGTCAGCTTGTGTCTACATGGTAACATACAGCAGTGTGTGTGTGTGTGTGTGTGTGTGTGTGTGTGTGTGTGTGTGTGTGTGTGTGTGTGTGTGTGTGTGTGTGTGTGTGTGTGTGTGTGTGTGTGTGTGTGTGTGTGTGTGTGTGTGTGTGTGTGTGTGTGTGTGTGTGTGTGTGTGTGTGTGTGTGTGTGTGCACGCAGTCAACCTCCATTGATTTCCTGCAGCACAGGGAATCCATTAAAGGTCCTTCTGCTTGTTTTTCATGAGTTTTACTCTGTCTTTCCCTTTACTAAGAGGAAACACACACACACACACACACACACACACACACACACACACACACACACACTCACACACTCATTGTACTTCAACTGCAGACACTCATTGTTGAACCTCTTATCCTGATCGTTGTCAACACCAAGAAGTTAGGAGCTACCAGAATATACTCACTCCTTGCATATGTACAAGTACACACAAGTAAAACACAAGTACACACACACTGAGTGATATCAGAGTTGTGTGTGTGTCACACTGAGATTATTGCAGCCTCGGAGAAACAGGTTCACAGCTATAGAACAATGTCCGGATGTAATTGATCCAATTAAGAAACTGTGATCGGGCATGATAGCAGTTAGTGGAGCTGCATGTGAAATGCCCCCCCCCCCCCCCCCCCCCCCGCCGCATTGGCATTTGAGATCAATATCCATAAGTCCTGTTATAGATCTGATTGATCAGGGCGTCCTGCGACCCGTTAACATAATGAAATCATATAATTGGAAAGAACATACAGGATTTCCCAGAGTGTCACAGTGCTGTTGAATTAAAGATGGCCGGTGCCCATCTCTATCCCTGAGTAGAGCTGCAGTGTGTTCTGTTTTTAAATCGTCAAGACATTGTGATGTGGGTCAAGGAAGAACCCACAATGTTTTGTTACTTTCTTTAAGTATCATGTATTTCCCAAACTAACGCCTGGATTTCGGGGGGAGCTGCTGTAGATGAGGACTGTGAGGTGTGAGCTCTCCTGAGTGAGGTTCTGTTCAGGTTTGTGTAATTGTGAAATCCCTGGACGATCATTCATTACTTCAATCAGCGGAGACATCATTCATATCCAAATGTGTTATTTAATAAGCGCTCGAGGTGTTATCGTCTTCACGTGTCGATCCGATGTCAGTCTTCTCACGTCTCTACACGGCCTGTGAATGTGTGTGTGGTGGAGGTGGTGGTGGGGGGGGGGACCAACCACTGTCTTCATCTGACCGCGGACACGATGGTGTTTCTGTGTGCGTTTGTTCTCTCCTCTCTGTTTTCTATTTGCATTTATTCATGCCCCTCACGTCGCCTCGGCAAACAAGAGCACCCTGTGCCGTGCATGTTTCAAAAGCCTTTGATAAAAACAGGCTGCAGAGCGAGTGTTCAAACAGAATCAGTGTGAATATATGAAGGTTGTTTAGCCCGCGGCCTGACGGTGAGGATGTGGTACAGTTACACATGTGGACTGACTCACACCGGGGCTGTGACGCCTGTAAAGTACCTTGCACACAATTAAGCTGGTTTCCCTGCGTTACGTTTATTTTGTGCAAACACAGTCGATTCTCTCACTCCTCTAATCTTCCTCCTTTCTTCTTCGGCTTGTTGCCGCTAATCTCTCCAACTTCCCCACTCTCTCATCGTGTACCGCCCCCCCCCCCCCCCCCCACCCACCACCTCTTATCTGGGCCGAGGGGAAGCAGACATGGATGAATGACGGAGGAAATTGAATCCTCTTTATCGCGGTGGTGATCCCACAGCGAGCCACTCGTTTGCTCGCTTCGCCTGCACATATAGATTTGCACCCTCACATAATAATCTCTCTCTCTCTCTCTCTCTCTCTCTCTCTCTCTCTCTCTCTCACTCTCTCTGCAGTTGTCGTGCAAGCAACAGGAAAAGCCTGATCCTGACCACCACCTCTCCCACGCTGCCTCGCCCTCACTCCCCGCTGCCGCTCCCTGGACACCTCGGTACGTACAGTCACGCATCACGTCAGCTTGAGCTTCTTCAGAAAGGTTCATGAGTTCTTGGGGTTGTCCGTCCGTCTGTTTGTGACATTGTGAACACGATAACTCAAGAACATCTTCACGAAATATCTTCAAATTGAGTTCAAATCTTCACTTGGACTCAAAGATGAACTGATTTGATTTTGGTGGTTGAAGGTCATCTCATGTTCTTGTGAAGGTGATGTATCAGGAACACCCTTTGGAAATTGTATTACATGTGACACAATCACTTGTGGATCACTGAAGTCAAAGGTTGCTGTCACCTCAAAAAACTGTATCTTTGCCTTTTGACCCTAATGTCTTATGAGTCCAAACATGACAGACGTATTGGATTCAACTCACGGATTAATTGATCAGAGTGTGGTGGTCAAAGGTCAAACGTCAAGGTCACGGTGGCCTCTTGAACATCATATCTTAAGTTGGCCTTTAGAGGATTTCTTCAAATTTTGGCCAGTTCTCACTTGGACTCACAGATGAGCTGATTCGATTTAGTCAAAGGTCAAAGGTCAGGTTTTGTTTTAAGCTAAAACGACTTGACTAAGGTGCTCGTCGCTTGTATTGATTCATCTTTGAAATGTCCGTCAATCAAATCTCAGTCCATCAATCAAAACCCCGACATTAACGTCCACAGAACAGGACACAGGCTACAGAACGTTCACCGATCAAAAATCAATGTCAGGTCTTTATGGTCTGGAAAAACCATCTAAATCTATTTCACACAATTTCCCCCCCTCAGGCCTGATAATTGTGAAAAGGGGGTTTTAGTTAAATAACAAAGCTTGATTTTGTGTTGTCTCATGTTCCTGTCCGGTGTTTGTGTGTCTCTCACTGTGTTTCTCTGGTGGCCCTCACAGGAAGCAGCCCCCTGGACAGCCCACGGAACTTCTCTCCCAGCAACCCGGCTCACTTCTCGTTCGCCTCCTCCAGAAGGTCGCTGCCTTTAAATCACCACATGTACTGAGCGGGTTTACTCCTGAGTGTGTTTACGACCCGGTTCCTGTCTGATCTGATCTCAAGATCTGTTTATATCAGAGAGCGGCCCCATCCACACTTCTACGTTTTCATTTAAAACACATAAAGCTCTTCATGAGTTCTGAAACGCTGCTGGAAACAAATGATTTGGTCTTTTTGTTCACGACTCATGCTCCTTTCACCTTCAGGAAGAAAGACACGGACATTATCCTCGACTTCCAGTGTAGAACACAACATGGAGAATCAATTACAAGCGTTTCTGACCCTGTTGTTCAGTTTAATTCTGCATTTAACTTTTTAAAAATGGCTGCTTTGCTCTTTCTGCAACTAACAAAACAACAAAAATGCTTCCTGTTGACACCCACACGTGCCACACAGTGTACCTTGTGCACGTTGTGAGGAGAGCATTGTGTGTGTGTGTGTGTGTGTGTGTTTCTGTTGGAGCTCTCACACGTCCTGGCGAGCGAGGAGCCTCTTGTAGCACTCAAATTGATTTATTTACTCGTGTCTGGGTTTTATCTTATAGTCACACTTACTATCTCACTATAGTACTACTATCTCTTCTTCTGTATGCAATCTAGCTGATGCTGCATTGTAATCATGATATTGTGTTCATGGCAGAGTCTGATTGTCGCATTGGGCTTTTGAATGATGTAACGTTTGTGTTTCCTCTGCAGAGCGGACGGACGCCGATGGTCTTTGGCATCTCTGCCGTCTTCTGGATATGGCACCAACACTCCCAGCTCAACGGTAAATCACTTCACTCCCAGTCTAGTTTCTTTACATCAGCAGTTTCCCAAAGGAGAAAATATCCAATGAAAGAAATATCTGCAGTTGAGTGCAATATTCTCACAGTGCCGACCCTCAGTTTCACCTCAGCATCATTCGTTAGCAGCCTTCCCATCAGATTTAAGTTCTACACGTTAACTGCAGCAGGTTGTCACTTCCTATTGTTTCCTGGATGGAGGAGTAGATGGATGGAGGGATGGAGGGATGGAGGGAGAGAGGGAGGGAGGAGGGGAAAGTGATGAGTGCCAGGACAGTGGGATGAGAGGATCATTAGAGACGAGAAGCTGGAATTAGATGAAGCACATTCTGCTCCGGTGTAATTCAACACATCCTTAATTTAGCACGATGCTATGATTAGAGGCAAAGAGATGTTTTATTGAACTAAACGAAGATTATTCTGAACAGAAAAGTTTCCTGCTCACAAATTCACTACACAACTCAAAGAAACAACGTCAAACAAAACGCTGAGCGACAGCTTCTGGGTAATAAAAGACAGAATCTCTTTAAAACCTCATCTACTCAGCATCGGGGTGAGTTGTGATGAGATAAAGAAAGTGCTCCTCTCCGCTGAACTCCTTCAGTTTGCTCTGGAGACACTGAGGTGCTGAAGGAAGGAGGAGAACGATGGAGGAGGTTCGTCTGAGTCACAGATTCACGGATCTGAAGCTGAACTGAAACCAGTTCATTAACGTCTGGGCTCCTCCAGGACCAGCAGCTGTAACAGTGGTGATACTGGAGTAATTGAGCTTTCAGAGCATGAAGAGCTGAACTTATTATCAGCTTGATGAAGATTAATTAGGATAATGTGAGTTATGCTTCATTAACTTTCTGGCACTTTCTCTTTTTTCTCCTTCCAACTCCTCCACCCACTCTCTATTATTCTCCTCTTCCTCGCCTGCCAACTCGTTCCTTCCTCTCCCCCGTCGCCCTAATCCTCTCCACACCCTCGTCTGCTTCCTGTTCCTCCTCCGCCCTCCCCTCATCCCCCTCTTCCTCCTCTGTCGCTGCAGTCCTCCAGCTCGTCGCAGGAGCGGCTGCACCAGCTGCCCTCCCAGCCCACCATGGACGAGCTGCACTTCTTGTCCAAGCACTTTGGCAGCACCGAGAGCATCACGGACGACGACGGGGGCCGCTGCTCCCCCCACATGCGGCTGCGCTCCCGCAGTCTCAGGTCAGCAGCAGCCGAACCCATGAGATCAAACACTGTTCTCTTTTCTAAAGGACACTTTGGCAGCAGATTTACGGGGGTGACCCCTGGTTGATGTGGTTTTTGCTGTTATACAACCTCTTGTTTTATTTTCCTGTTGTGAGCTACATACAGAGAATGAGCTTTTTTAAACAGAAAGAAAGCAAAATGTTGAAATAATCCAAGCAGCTGATTTTAGCTATAATACATCTAAGATAAATGAATCAAACCTTTACAGACAACCATTCAAGAAAGTTAGGATATTTAAAATGCATACCATCAACCCTAAAAATGTACTAAACAAAATAGAATAAGATATCATCTTCCTCTATAACTATACTTCTATAGAGATTCAGTAATGTTGGTTACACAGACTGTAGGTAACGAATATAGAAGCCAAAACAAATGAGGCTGGCTCCAGTAGAGGCCCCACCACCTTCATGTTAATGTTTGGGACATGGACCAAACTAAAAAGTCAGAGAACACATGAAATACATTTTACTAAACATGTTTTGGTTTGTTCTTATCACACGACAGTTTCCCATCATGATCTGTTTTTCCCTGCAGCCCCGGACGCTCGTCCTCCTGCTACGACAACGAGATAGTCATGATGAACCATGTGTACAAAGAGCGCTTTCCAAAGGTAACACACACACACACACACACACACACACACTGACACAGTTTTTATGGAATATGATGTTTATCATACAACAAATCCTTAAGCCTCCAAAGCATAAATCTGATCATTCAATCCTTCCTATCTGCGACTAATCCCATTAATTCAGAGCTAAAATATTAGAAAACAAAAGTTTAAATGTTATGATTGAATGTGTTCAGATTGAATGTGTATGAATGTTTAATATCATTCACCCAAACCCAGTTAGAGAGGAGCCATGGAGGCTGTTTGTCAGGCAGAACATTACGTTTCTCCACAATGCTCCTGAAAGCTGCCACGGCTGAACGGAGGAATAAGAACGACTTTCACTCCTTTGCCTCATTCTTCTCCCCGGCGCTGTCTCGTGGGCTGAGGGAGTTTTTTTAAAGGAAACAGTCTGAAAGCTTCCTCAGTGAGAGAAATCAAGCCTTAGGAAACTGTTAACGTTTGGAGTTCACTCGAGGTAGAAGCTCCTTCGGTTTGTCCTCACATTGAAGCCGCTGTGAATTAGCAGCGTCAGCCTGTCTGAGCCACAGATGAAATTACTTCCTGACGTTTTTTAGTCACGTATCTCCAGCTCCTCTAAAGAAATTCAATCCCTTCTTCTAGACGTGATCTCTGTCATTTCCTCTTCTAAAATATCCCCCCCCCCCCCCCCCCCCTGTCGTCCACCAGGCCACAGCTCAGATGGAGGGGAGGCTGGCCGAGTTCATCCACGCTTTCTCCCCCGAGAGCGTCCTGCCGCTCGCTGACGGGGTCCTCAGCTTCATCCACCACCAGATCGCCGAGCTGTCCAGAGACTGCCTGACCAAAGCGCGCGAGGGCCTCATCACCTCCGTCTACTTCTTTGAGCTGCAGCAGAACCTGGAGAAGCTCCTGAATGACGTGAGTGTAGAAGATGTCACGTCAGCATGAGTTCAAGTCCTACCGATAACAGACTTCACTTTACCTTCTCAGCTAAATTTCTTGGTATGTTAAAGGAAAACTGAATACTGCATTATGTTATTATACAAAGGGATGTACCTTCATCGATACAGGTCATTTAAAATTGAATCAGCAGCACAAGGGGAAAAAGAAAGTAAGAAATAAGAATAAAAACAGATTCTAGAGTAAATTTGATAACACTTTAAAACTGTCTACAACATAAATGGAAGTACTATATACAATAGAATCAGAAACACTATATAGAATAAAATATAGAATTTAAGCGGTCGGAGCTGTGGCGTCATGCCTTCTGATTGGCTGACGGAGCCCTCGAGCGCTCCGGAGTCGCCTCAGCTCAGCGGAGAGGCGATGAGAGCGATGATGGCTTTTAGTTCCCCCATCATCCTCTTCTCCGTCACTGTCCATTAACTCCCCCCCCCCCTCCACAGTCTGTGTGTGTGGACGTGAGCTGCAGCTGTGGAAGTTTCTGTCAAGTCTTAAATCCCGATGCCTCTACTGAGAGATGAGATTGGAGCTAATTGAGCTCATGATTTAGAGGAGTTGATAACAGGCATCAGGGATTTTCATCAGCAGCTCAGTGTTGACGGTTTGATTAAATCACAGTGATCAGTGGGATCGAGTCGTTCATGATCAGAAACTCTCTCTTTACAGCTTAGAACACTTTGAACACAGTGAAATGTTATCGTGTATTCATGTACTTTATTAGAATTCTCTCTCTCTCTCTCTCTCTCTCCCTCTCTCTCTCAGGCCTTTGAGCGTTCAGAGAGCACCGAGGTCGCCTTCGTCACAGAGCTGGTGAAGAAACTCCTCATCATCATCTCCCGACCGGCCCGACTTCTGGAGTGTCTGGTAAGATAACACACAAGTTTCTCAATTGAAGAAGTTAGAAAACGTTGTGCTCATCCTACCTAGTTTATCTGCCATGAAGATTTTATAGTCAGTATTTTGATATTAATGAAGCAGAATTTGCTTTATCACTGTTCACGAGTGATGTTTATATATCAGTTTGAATGATTTCAATACATGTCGTCTATTTTAGACGTCTCAATCTTCAGACCCAGTTTCGCAACTTTTCAAAATAAAAGATCTGTAATTTTGCCTGGAATAAAGCATCACAGAACAAATTTCTGAACAGGAAGTGACTCTATGAACTGGAATTGGAGAATTGGAGATAAACCGTCCACTTACAGAAAAACAAATATCTCCCAGTTGATGTTCCTATTGCTCCTCAAAACAAATCCATTCTTCTTGATACAAACTTGAGCTCAGTCACTTCCTTATGAGCCTTTAAGCACCGCGTTGTATTACACAGCCGGAGCAGAAAGTCCCAACAAGCAAACACTGATCTATAGGAGTTGATCCAGGTTTGTCTGGGTGGCGAACATATTTGCATTTAGATTAAAATTGGCCGTGCCGCACTGATACCAGACGGCAGCCCCCTAATGCTCGGCTGCCACCCAGCCTGACTCACTCACACTGTAGCCGTGGTGTCACTTAAAGCTGGAGGATGCCAGCGTGTGTGTTTGTGTTTGTGTGTAACCCAGTGTGACTGTGTTTCATAACCCGCTATCAATCTTGTGTCCGCCGAGATGAGTCATGCCACCCTGACGTGGGCTTTGATTAGAGATGACAGCTGAGACGGAGACGTGGAGAATCGATTCAGCGACTCAGTCCCTCCCTCGTCCTCTGCACATCGCTGCGGTTGGATTATGTTCGGGATCCATTGCATGATTTTGGCCTCGTTAGTGATTCAGCTTGTCTTGGCAGCGTGGAGATGCATTAGAGACACGATGACTGACGTGTTGAAACAGACGTTATAACAGCAGAGGGATCTGAATGAGAGGCTTCAGGTCTGATTGGATTAAGTTAAGTGGGTGTCGTTAAGCATCTTATGAGGAGCTGAAGAAGCTTGTTCACTTCCACGTCCTCCTCCTCCTTCACCCGTGTTGAATCAGGAGGAAGAGGAGGAAGAGGAGGAGGATCAAGTGTAACTGTTGGCGCTGAAGAGCCTTTAGCCTGAGTTTCTGGTACTTTCCAATTCCTTCTAGACCCCAAGACGTTCACTTCCTGTCCCCATCTGTGGTACTTCCTGCTTCCATCAACTGTGCCTTATTATCCCCATCTTATAAGCAAGTTTTTAAAACACGTCTCAGGAGTGAACATGAGTATGAGTGAATGATAAAGGAAACGAGTAAATTCATGTTAAAATGTTGTAATGTGTTTTATTTTGCTGTTGATGGAATAGTTCAGTGCGCAGCGAGACTGGGAAACTAAGTAAAACTAAGTGAGAGAGGTGATTATTGTGGAAACCAGTGGAAACCAGTGGAAACCATGAATCACAGACCATGAAGTGAAGTTAACTGAACAGCACAAACTGCAGTGACGCTGAATCCTGGAGCCGCTCCAGAGGCAGTGAATCATGACTCAGCTCCTGGAGGCCGACACGGAGCCTTTTAAATCAATCAGCCCCCCCCCCGTTCTAAGTCAATGTTGATGGAGGAACTCAACAAACGAATTGCTGCTTGGCGACATCATCGGTTCAAGTCTCGATGCTCTGGTTTCCAGGAGTTCAACCCGGAGGAGTTCTACCACCTGCTGGAGGCGGCGGAGGACCACGCCAAGGAGGGTCACCTGATGAAGACGGACATTCCTCGATACATCATCTGCCAGCTGGGGCTGACCAGAGACCCCATCGAAGGTGAGCAGGACTCAGAGGTTTATAAAGTGTTAAGATGTTAATTGAGCTTTCTTTAATTCGATCTGTCATGTGTCTGTCTCCAGAGATGGTAAACCTCGATAGCTACGACAGCGAGGGACCAGCAACGCCCGAGACAGACGACTCAACGGAGGTGAGACTGGTTATTCCTCCGAGTGATCACGTTTTTAAAGCTCTCCGTCCTTTTCCACGTTCATCCATTAACTTCCTGCCTCCTGCAGAATGAGAGCATCAGCTCCGGCCGGCCAGGCTCTGCTTCATCTGCTAATGACTTGGCTACAAGCTGTATCCACTTTATTCAGCTCGTTTATGCTGAGACACAAAAAGAGAACAGGATATCTCCTCTAACATTAGCAGCTTCTTGGTTATAACATCTGCAACTGAGGTTATATATTTTCACCCATGTCCATTTATTTGTTTGTTTAACATTGAAGGGTCTGTGTCGTAGTCACCGTTTCATTTGTTGCAGCTTGAAATGAAAGAGATTGTGTTGACGCCTGTTAAGAGATGATCGTCATAATTAAGATGTTTGATGCTCAGGGAAAGATCAGACCAGTGAAACCACCAGAAGAAGCCGACTTCCAGAGCATCAAGCTGATCAGTAACGGAGCGTACGGGTGAGTCCTCTTCTCTCTGCGCACAAGGCTCCCATCAATGATTAACTCAGGCATGAGATTTGTTAAAGTTAAGTCTGTGTGTGTGTGTGTGTGTGTCAGCGCTGTGTACCTGGTGCGTCACCTGGAGACGCGGCAGCGCTTCGCCATGAAGAAGATCAACAAGCAGAACCTGATCCTGAGGAACCAGATCCAGCAGGCCTTCGTGGAGAGGGACATCCTCACCTTCGCAGAGAATCCCTTCGTGGTCTCCATGTTCTGCTCGTTCGAAACCCGCCGACACCTCTGCATGGTCATGGAGTACGTGGAAGGTGAGTGTGTGTGTGTGTGTGTGTGTGTGTGTGTGGGGGGCAGGTTGTTCTGTCTTCTACGTGTATGGCTTCTTTTTGTTTTTACGTCAGTCAAGTGTTAGAAGACATCATCAATCCTCCTGAGGATCTCACATGGACATTATCCAGGGTTTTTATAAAGAACTTCTGGAGACATTTACGTTCTCCCATACGACCCCCCTGGATAAAGTCTGGAGATTATCTGGAGTTCAGTGCAGGTCTGAGAGCAGCTATAGTCAGATAAAGAACTTCGAATATTACAGAGAAACCCAACAGTCGAGTTATTGAAGGACATCTTTTGTGTCAGATGTCCTTGAACAGAACTGCGGTTGTGCACGTCACCTTCCGTCCTAATGGAAATGAGAATGTTCTAGAACAAGAGGAACCCAGGAGACGTTCATGTTAATCGCTGGTGACTAATGGAATCACTGGTTGTGCTGTCAGGAGGAGACTGTGCCACTCTGCTGAAGAACATCGGAGCTCTGCCCGTGGAGATGGCGCGCATGTACTTTGCAGAAACCGTCCTCGCGCTGGAGTACTTGCACAACTATGGCATCGTGCACCGGGACCTCAAGCCTGACAAGTAAGAAGATGGGAGTTCAAGTAGTTTTACTTTGAAACCTAATCACTTTACACTGGATTCACTGTGTATAAATCTTGTGTCGCTCAGTGTGTACGTTTGTGTCCCCAGTCTCTTGATCACCTCCATGGGACACATCAAGCTGACGGACTTCGGCCTGTCCAAGATGGGACTGATGAGTCTCACCACCAACTTGTATGAAGGACACATAGAGAAGGATACCCGGGAGTTCCTGGATAAACAGGTATCACGAAGACTGAGCATGAAAATAATAGGATTTGAAAAGGAACTGTGAGGTTTTATGCCCCTTAAAAAAAAAAGGGAGAAGTAACCACACAAGGTTTAGCTTGTGTTTCCACAACTGGAGCTTTTAAGAACAAAAATTCAGCATAATGCACAACACAGCATTTAACAACACGTTTTATTCATGACAGAAAATCGTAACATATTAAATACATAAAGGAATCTACCAACTTACCTGAAAGACGGGGACCAATGACCACAGTAGCTCTACTCAAATAATGCAAAATACTGCAAGTTCCCTCAGGTCTGTGGTGGGAGAACAATCTATTTTGCCTTCAAAATAAGAGCATGATGTGACTTACAGATTATTTCTACTTTGTGATGATAAAACAAGTGTTAGATGATGAGGGTTTTAATAGTTTAACCCTTTTTTAACCATATGAATGTTATTTACTATAAAACTATTACTTATGAACATGGAATAAACAAGTAGGAAAACCTACGAGGAGTCAGAATCAAATTTTACTCACATTTATTGAGGTCATTAGAATCTACCTTCACGTTTAATAAAACCTGGTGTTGTGTTATTCTAAATTAGGATAAATTATTATAATATTTATACTGTAGATTGCGTCTTTTTGGCAGAATTCCAGTGATGCACCAAGCCTAGAACCCCCGTGTCATTGTGTGCCAGTCGCATCTGAAGCTTTAATCGTTAACAGTTGGCAGAACAAAGGCACCGGGCCTTCCACTCTTATTAGAATCACTTCCCTTGTAGCTTCGTCTTGTATCCTCGGGCCTTTCATTCACTGGTCCTGCTTTGAATCTCAGCCTCATTGTTTCTTGTGGTTTTTGCATCATGATGCTCCAGGAGTCTATTTGCATTCAGTGCACGTGCACATTAAAAAACGCTCACCGGGGGCTTTCATCTTCTCTGGGCGTCTGTGACGTTGATCCACTTGGCTCGGTCTGAAGAGCACATGCTTCCTACACGCGTGTTCCTCTCACTCACTGTCTCCTGCTCAGCGCCTACTTTAAACTCATCACTTTATTACTCTAAAAATAGGTTTATAATAATCTTGAGTGATTTCATCAACAACAGAATTTGAAATTGAATTATCCGTGGAGTTTGTATGTTCTCCCTGAGTCTGCGCAGGTTGTCTCCAGGTTCTGGACTGGGTCGTATGTAATTCATATAAAATAGAACTAACTAACTCCTAACCCCAATCTGTTATTTGTTCAGGTGTGTGGAACCCCCGAGTACATCGCCCCTGAGGTTATTCTGCGTCAGGGCTATGGGAAGCCGGTGGACTGGTGGGCTATGGGCATCATCCTGTACGAGTTCCTGGTGGGCATGGTGCCGTTCTTTGGAGACACCACAGAGGAGCTGTTTGGACAAGTCATCACAGGTGAGATACGTCCCAGCTGCACCAGTACGTTCAGCTGGAATCCATTCAACACAGGATAAAGAAATAAACCACACTGCAGTTCTAATTGACTTCTTCTGCTCTCTGTCTTGTAGACGATATCGTTTGGCCTGAGGGGGACGAGGCCCTCCCGCTCGACGCCCAGCACCTGATCTCCTCGCTCCTGCAGACGAATCCACTGGTTCGACTGGGAACAGGTGAGTCACATGCTGTTACCTGCAGTCAGTAAACTCCCACACTCCTTCATCAATATTACGTATTAAATCTGTTTATTTATCTAAATCTGGAATGCGGTATAACTCTAACTTCTGACTCGTGGGTATTTCTGTCCTGGCTGTCGGTACCTTCACTTTCTCTCAGGCTGCAGAACTCACCCGTCTGCCTTTGTCTCTCCTCCTCTTCATCCCCCCCCCCCCTCCTCTTCACTGCAGGAGGCACGTTTGAAGTGAAGCAGCACTCGTTCTTCACCGAGGTGGACTGGAACAGCCTGCTCAGACAGAAGGCCGAGTTCATCCCTCACCTGGAGTCCGAGGAAGACACCAGTTATTTTGACAGTAAGTTCTCCCAGAAATGAAGTACAGATATTTTGTTACTGGGCTGAAGTAGATTGTTCAGGTGTCTGGACTTTACTTTGTTTTAACACAAATATCTGAACCTCCTACTCCTCTCCTTTGATTTACAGAGTTGAAGTTGTTGGAAATAACCTTTAGGGGAACTTTTTACTTTCTTACTTTGAGTTCAATTCACACCCTGTACTTTTATACCTTTACTTGTGTAAAAAGGGTGAATCAGTACTTTTATTTGAGTCATTTGGAACACAAGTATATGTGGACTCTTGCCGTCTCTGCAGAACACACATCATTTTAGGTTCTCTCCAGTGTTACCATGAAAACCACAGTAGCTGCAGAAGGGTCATTATGTGCATTTTTAGACTCGAGCACCAGCAGGGGGCCGATCTGAGTTTGCAGCTTTTCAGCCCAAGCTCTCAAACCCAGTGATTCACGTCTATGGGCCAGAGTCGGTATCCAGTGTGTGTTCGGGTGAGATCATCAGAGATAAAGATAACGAGCCTGTTCCCTCCTCAGCTCGCTCTGAGCGCTACCACCACGTCCAGTCCTACGACGAGGACGACACCAACGACGATGAGCCCGTGGAGATCCACCGCTTCTCCTCCTGCTCCCCCCGCTTCAGCAAGGTCAGACCCGACACCTCTCATGTCTTCATAGTGATGTTTGAGTTATTCTAAAGAAGAATAAAGTGTGACTGACTGGTTGTGTGGGCGTGAAGGTGTACAGCAGCATGGAGCATCTGTCCCAGCTGGAGCACAAACCTCATGGAGTGACTCTACGGGAGCACAAGGTCCCCAGGGAGGAGCGGATGGCCAAGAGAGAAAGTCTGGGCAGCGTCACGCTCCGGGACAAGAGCTGGAGGACTGGATCACCTGAGATGTGAGTGCAGGCTGCAGCCCAATCCTCTTTGTAAAGGATGTGCACAGGGCTTGTTTGGTTCTAATCTTTTTTTTTTTGTCTTGTTCCTCCAGGAAGCGTTTGTCCTGCTCTGAATCCTCTTTCACGGAGAGCGACTCCAGTCCCCCGTCCGGGACACGGAGACGTTTCTCTGCCCTCATGGATGCCCACCGCTTGCCCTCCCCTCTGGAACTGGACTCAGAGCTGCTGGCCTCCTGCAGGCAGTCCGCAGTGAAGGCGAGGGGAACTTCCCTGGAAGGAGCCATGGGGACCATCTCCTCTCAAGGCGATCTGAGAGCCTTCCTGAAAGACGGCAACGGGCTCACAGCTGGAGGTAGGAGGGGACGAGGCAGCGCAGCGTCTCTCAAACATCTGATCTCTGACCCCAAACTGAAACGTTCTTGAGACCTGCTGATGCATCGTTGTCTCTTCCAGGCGGAGCTGCTGTTCTGGGGCTTCCGGACGCACCGGGGCCCCGGGGGGCCGCCACCGACCTGGTGCTGCGGAGAGTTCGCCACCACCAGCTCTCGGCCGAGGGAGATAAACGTAACTCACTGCCAGGAACCAAAGTGATCAAGTCTGCCTCTGCCACGGCTCTGTCTGTCATCATCCCTGCAGGTGAGGATGTTTTACTGTAAAACCGTAAAAACCCTTTTTAACACACTGTCATCTAACTTAACTCCGCCCCTCCGCCCACAGTGGAGCAGCACGTTGCCTCCCCTCTGGCGAGCCCCATGTCTCCTCGCTCCCTCTCGTCCAACCCCTCGTCCCGGGACTCCTCTCCCAGCAGAGACTACTCTCCGATGGTCAACGTCCAACATTCCCCCATCACCATCCATCGCTCGGGGAAGAAGTACGGCTTCACGCTCCGAGCCATCCGAGTGTACATGGGAGACAGTGACGTCTACAGCGTGCATCACATGGTCTGGGTGAGGGAGCCGAGTTTATGTAACAATGTTTTATATACATATTTATATTTTCATATAATCATCAATGGAGCTGAAAAGGCTTTGGATCAAATTGTAAATATATCAAACGTGTGAAGGAGCAAAAACAAAGTATTTACCAGATATAAAATTCAATTTTCAGTCAAGATGTTTACAGAAAGACACATTCGACCAAATATAGATTTGATCTATTAATCAGATTCAGAAAAACTTTATTGATACCAGGGGGGAATTGGGTTTTATTATAGTCGCTCCAGCAATAAACAGAGACAATATCAATTCATAGAAATATAAAATATAGGTAAGAAGTATAGATTTAAGACATATTAAATATAGTAAAATATAATAACATATAAATAAGCTGAATAACAAAACATGTAAAAATACAGTATATACCATAATAAATGTGTGTGTGTGACAGTCAGATAATCGAATCTGTTTCATTAATCCTTTCTTCTGATGCCAGCACGTGGAGGACGGAGGTCCAGCCCAGGATTCAGGACTCCGTGCTGGGGACCTGATCACTCATGTGAACGGGGAGTCGGTCCACGGTCTGGTTCACACCGAGGTGGTGGAGCTCATCCTCAAGGTGAGGCCGACTCATGTGTTCATGAATCTGTTTATATTTTACATTTTAATTGTTCAGATCAATAACATACATGAGTATTTTTCCTCAGAGTGGAAATAAAGTGACGGTCACAACCACTCCGTTTGAGAACACCTCCATAAAAGTGGGTCCCGCCCGCAAGACCAGCTACAAATCCAAGATGGCGCGGCGCAGCAAGCGGACCGGGGCCAAGGAGGGACCGGAGTGAGTTCCCACAAAGCAGATCATCACACACTTTCCTGCTTCCTGTGAGTTTCTCCTCTTCATCATCTCCTCTGTTTGTCTGTGTGTTTCAGAAAAAAGAGAAACTCCCTGTTCAGGAAAATCACCAAGCAGTCCAACCTGCTCCACACCAGCCGGAGCCTGTCCTCCCTGAACCGCTCGCTGTCCTCCGGAGACAGTCTCCCGGGCTCGCCCACCCACAGCCTCTCCGCCCGCTCGCCCACACAGACCTACCGCTCCACCCTGGAATCCTCTCACCCGGGTTAGTATGAGGCCACACCCACACTAGTACGTTTGAGTTTGAATGTGTTTTAGATGATTGAAGAGGTTTGAAGTTTATTTTCTCCCCTCAGCCAACTCCTCTCAGAGCAGCTCCCCAGCGACCAGCACCCCGAACTCCCCGGCAGCCTCCCACCACATGAGGCCCAGCTCCCTGCACGGCCTGAGTCCCAAGCTCCACCGGCAGTACCGCTCCGCCCGCTGCAAATCCGCCGGCAACATCCCTCTGTCCCCTCTGGCTCACACTCCCTCCCCCACCACCTCCTCCCCTCCGCCCCTCAGCGGCCACACGGTGGGGAGCTCCAACACCACGCAGACGTTCCCCGTCAAGCTGCACTCCTCGCCTCCCGTCGCCCGCCCTCGTCCCAAGAGCGCCGAGCCGCCCAGGTCTCCTCTGCTGCAGCGGGTGCAGTCGTCAGAGAAGCTCGGAGCTCAGATTCAGCCTTCCTCCTCCTCGTCTTCATCGTCGCCCTCTCCTCTGACAGGCGGGGTGTCGTTACGCAAGCACAGCCTGGAGGTGACGCACGGGGACTACAGGAGAGAGTCTTTCCACTGTGAGCATAGTCTTCAGAGTCTGTTAGAGATGGAGGGAGAGAACGGACCTGCTCCACCTTCCCCTTCATCATCCTCCTCCCCTTCTCCTCCCATGGGAGGGGAGATCGGATGCCTGAAGCCGGGGAGGAGGCTGGGGAGACAGGAGTCGCCGCTCAGCCGGGACACACTGTTCACAGCCAGAGATAAAGACACTCAAACCACAGCATCTGAGTCCATCACTAAAGCTGAGTCCAAACCCAACCTTGTGGAACCAAGTAAAACTCTGTCGGCTGCTGCGGTTCTGAAGAGTACCGTCAGTGCAGCTGCTGCAGAGACCAAGTCTCGTCCAGCACCGGTTCCATCCGCTGCAGAGACCAAACCGGGCCCTGGGGACAAACCTCCACATACAAGTGCTTCAGCTCCAATGGGACCAGTGTCCAAGAGTAAACTCAGCGAGAAGATCTCCGCTCCGGGAACATTAAAGAGTTTACAACAGCTTGTGAGCAAGCAGCAGACAGACGCTGGAGCTGGAACCAAAGCTCAGGAGAAGAGTGAGGAGAAAGTGAAAGCTGAAAAACTTCCCGTGCAGAGATCCTCGTCTTCAGAGCAGTCGAAGACACGCAAAGGCTCCGAGACGGGAGAGAGAGGAGGCGTCTGCGATAAAGCAACTGAGACGACTAAGGTCAAAGGTCCTGCACCCCCTGTTCCCACTACAGCTCCAGCCCGCCCTCCAGCGCATGTGCCGGCTGCTGCCAGATCAAAAGCAGAGAAGCTATCGAGTCGTTACTGTGGCGCAAAGGAGGAGAGGGCGCACCTGGAGGTCCTGGAGGAGAATCCCATGTCGCCCTCCTCTAACGCAGCCTCACCCTGCTCCAGCAAGTCTCGCCCCATGTCCCCGGGGGACAAAGCCAGCTTCGTCACCCAGCTGACGAGCGTGGCCAAAACAGTGCTCGGGCCCATAAAGGGGGCATCGCTGGAGGGAGCCAAGGTCCGAGACGCCTCCAAGCCGGGCGAGGAGAAGAGGGGAACCACGGCAGGAAGAGCCGAGGCCGTGACCGGGGGGGGGCGCCGTGGGGCTCAGGCGGGATCCTCCGCCGGAGCCGGCCCGGTCCAGTCCGATCGAGGAGCCAGTCGGAGCTCCAAGCATCACTCGTGATAAGGGTCAGAAAGAGTCAGACTCTCCCATGTAATGCCTTTTACTGTAGCATCAAACTGACATATCATGAAGCAACGTGACCTGGAATGAAGAGGAGACACAACCGCCTGAAGAAGTAACACACGACGTGTGACATGTAGACGCACAGAGCAGCTGCTGTAGGAAGTTGTGTGCACGTGGTATCAGAATGTCGGCCTGTGTGTGCACCTGTATGTCCATCCCCATGTCTTGTATATAGGTTTAACAACAAAAAAAAAAGTGTAATGTCCTAACGCATGTCTTACATATATGTGGAAAAACGAAAAAGCATATTTAAAAAAGAAGGTGGAAGAATATAAAGCAGACCTGGAGGTAGAGAACACTGTGAACAACATCTCAAAACGACCACAGCAGGATTCTGTTAGAAAGGGGCATTACCCATATCCCAGATCAGCTCCAGTGCCATCAGTTAGTTTATTCTGTGTTTCCTTAGAGTTACAAAAACTGGAACATGAGGTGGAACCCGAGGGGGTTTAAGGGCTGACTCTCGGAGGGATTGGAAAGAGGTCGATTAGATGAACTTGCACAGGGACGCTATGCAATCTGCTTATCACGCCAGTTTCCTTTGGTGTCCCCCGATTACTCAGTTTACATTGTGTGTCCGTCAGGAGGAGGAGGAGGAGGAGGAGGAGGAGAGACGTGAGGGTCGCAATAAGTCGAACATTTTGTTTTGAAAGTTGTGTTTGTCGTAGGCTGATTACACAAATACCTGAGTCCGATCAACGTGTGTGAGAGAGATGCTCGTTCATCCACTCTTTTTCTATTTATGCAGTTTATTGTTACGTGTGAAGCAAAGTGCCAGTGTTTTTATTTATTAGAGATCATGTGATTTGTTTGTTTTTATTTAAACGTGTAATAATATGCAATCCATGCGTGCCCAGTTCCACAGAGACGAGCACCAGGCCAGGGGCAGATTTGTGGAGAGCATCTTCTCATGTGTCACAAAAACAAAAATCCTCCTGACATGTTTTTGGACAGAGGAGTCAGAGCTGGCGGAGACTGCCACCTTGTGGGCGTTATCAGAAGGCCCTGAGGAACAACAACAACAGATCGGGTTACGTGTAACGAGACGTCTCATATCTCTGCCTGTGGATCTTTGCATTTCATACATCATGAGTCTGGTGCATCGTCCTCCTGTTAACAAACACATTCTGCAGTCTTTACTTTACCAGTTACGACGTTGTGGTTTAAACAGACACCACCCAGTGTTCTGGACACTCAACACCAGTCATTTATTTGTGTGTGATGTGACAAACTTGCACTTTATTTTTGTGTCGGATACTTTAATTAACCTTGTGTTACATGTTTCTTTTATATTTTTTCTATTTATTCTATTTATTAAACCAATTTTTTATTTATTCAAATGTTTTTACTTGTCATGACGTAGGGGAATTTCTGTTCCACGACTGGAATTAGTTATTTATGAACTTAAATCTACCAAATCTGTGTGGCTGTCCCATCCTGTGCAGTTTAGACTCTGTCATTCCATAAATCTGACATTGTGATGTTGCTGTCATGTCCGTCTTTGTTCCGAGTGTTTGACTTTTTTACAGCTGCAACTGTCTCCCTGACTCGTGTTGTTCATTCCGTCGCTACAGATTTATTCGCCACCG
Source organism: Platichthys flesus (assembly GCF_949316205.1). Lineage (NCBI taxonomy): Eukaryota > Metazoa > Chordata > Actinopteri > Pleuronectiformes > Pleuronectidae > Platichthys > Platichthys flesus. Next base: position 2,239,018 of record NC_084960.1, read on the forward strand.
TTGTGAAAACCGATGCAAAAAAGCCTAAAGTGCAGAAATGTAATAAAATGCAGTGAAACCCCAAAAACCTTTGTCTGACTGTTTTTAAAGGTATAGAAAAGAAAACGTAGAAATGTAAAATCATGCAAAAGAAACGAATCAGAAACTAGAGCAGAAGTCTATAGAACCCATTCCACCAAGGCCCAACCGGCCACTTAGAACTAATCAAGTTGCACCGAATGACACAACCTCATATCGTAGATTAGTTCCCTAAATATTCGTAGATCAGGTCCCTTAATATTCCAGTTTTTTCCCTCAGGATCCACATCTCAAGAAACTGACGGATCTGGATCAACGTCAAAACCTTTCACTTTCATTTGGATCCTCTTCTAGAAAATACAAGATGTCTCACAAACATTCATGGCATAAAAATGAATGAAGTAAAATAAAAGGTATTCACTCTGTTAAATTTGAATTACCAAATTAATATATATATATATTCCGATGTCTGAGACAGCTAATAAAAAAACATCATCAATTATATGAGCAGTATCTGTTTGCATTCTATTTCTGAATTTGCAGTGCGTTAAGCTCTCACCGTAATACATACATATATAAATATATATATTAATAATTTCAAAATACTAAATGTTTAAATGTTGTGGAGAAGCAGCAGATCTGATCAGTGGGAGTCTGAGTACTTCCTGTTTTCATGTGACGCATGGTTACGTCAGAGGAGTGACGTCCCTGCTGCTCCTCTGGCTTCAATAATCAATAATCACCAAGAGGAATATTATTATTATTATTATCATCATGCACGAGAACCTCAGCGCTCAATCCCATTGGTCCTCCGTCGACCAACCAGAGGAGCCCCTGCATCACCTGACGCGCATAAACAGGAAGTGCGCGCGCGGTGGTTGTCAGTTGTCTGCGGATGTTTGAAAGTGACGGAAATTACATCAAGTTGTGCTGCGAGGCTCGTTCGGGGGGTCGGTCTACGTCCTGGAACAGCATGACGGAGCCCGAATGGAGGTAAGAGCAGGAGGTCACCGGTCTGTGATGGAGATGAGATGTTAGTGTGGAGCTCCTCGGTCCGGCTGCAGGAGGACGAGCTCTGCAGGAGGTAGAGCTCTGTGCCTGGAAGGTTCAAAACAAGACGAGTGGAGTAAAGCCTGAAACATGCTTCTGCGTTTTCACGGGCCCGTAAGCGCAAGAGCCCTTCCGGGTCCCTTACGTGCTTATGTTTCCCTCCTTACGTGCTGACGGGTGTCGACCCCCTTTTCTAAAATTTACGGCAAAGCTCCGCAAGCTCACTCAGCCCGCAAGGCTGTGATTGGTCTGCTCTACATCCCTTCTGGAGCTGCATTTCCGGTTTCATGCCCCATAATACCGGCAGAAATCACGGAAGATTTAGAAGAACGAATATAGACCAAATAGAAGAGCACTTGGCAGAAGATATCCGATAGTATGATCACTTGTATAACCTGTCACTGACTGGCGGATTTGTCCGCCAGAAAAAGGCTACGAGGAGCCGCAGTGGCTATGTAAATAAACAATCGACGAAGAAGAAAGAAGGCGTCTCTAAGGTCGTCTCGACAAAAAGCATTACTCCGCCTAGTGTTCTGGCGCGGAATTGCTTTGTAAGACGCGCAACGGTTGGGGAAGCATGAATGAAAACGAGTCTTGCGCCACAGCGGCGTGAAAAGACGCAGACGCAGTCGCAGAAGCATGTTTCAGGCTTTAATCCGCAAAGATCCCATGACTGGGATTTAATAGGTTGAAAGAAAGAGCACACAACTTTAACTACACAAATCCTAAGGTGCAGTGTGACTGTCGTTGCAAATGACTAGTGAATAGTTGTTGTACCATGTGTGTATCAGTTGTTTCAAATAATGTGCAGAGGGTTGTTAGTCCTGAGTTAAAATATAATAATTATAACTTAATTAATAGAGCACAAAGTGCAGGAAAAACGAAAGGCTGAAATACAAATGTGTTTGTGCATAAATTACACATTAAACTGTTTTCATGTTTCCACTTTAAAGAATCATTTTCTTTAGTGTTCAGTTGAATCAGAGACTGTCCCCTCTTCTTCCTGTCACACTAACATATGGCTGTAATTACCAGTGGTGGAAAGTAACTGTACATTACTGTAAGATCTGAAGTATGAGTTATTGATTATGATTGCGTCCATTGAGTTACACCTCTGCTGAGGAGGATATGTTTTTGTTTAATTTGTTTGTCAGCAGGATTACACAGAAAAGTAGATAAGTAATCATGGTAATAATAACAATAGAGACCAAGCAACCCAAGAAAATCTAAAACTAAAACTCTCCTCAGAACCTCAGCAAAGTTAAAGAAGTAAACATCCCACATATAAAGGAAATATTAAACAAATTTACATCGAAGAGCTTTTGTTTTTGTTTCTGATATATGTCATGACCCCTCAGATTCATCCTGTGACCCTTGTGGAGCCCTGATGCTGAGGTTTGGAGAAACGCTGCTAAACTCCTGAACTGTACAAACGAGTTTCACCTCCAGCAGCCACAACAGGAAGAGGCTGCGGTCACACAGTTGACGATTGATGATTCAAAAATAGAATTTCTCTCATAAGGGGAACTTTCTGCAGAATAAACCAAATCACTCTTGATGCATAAATGATATTCAAGTAGGTGCTCTTTCTGTCAAGTCGCAAAAAAAGTGTTTCACAAGAATAGAGTTGTTAAAATTCCACAATAAGAGACTTTAGCACACAGAAATACGCGAGGGACGACTAGTACTTCCTGGTCAGTGGACCTTAGTGACATTTATGACATATAAACTGTAAAAGTACTTTAACCCATCAGTGTAACATCTAAGAAGGAGCAGACTAAGTGTTTTTGAGAATCATGGGACACCAGCATCTCTCCCCTCTAAACTGACATATCTGAAATTCCTTGAGTCACACGGAGCAGTCATGTGGTTTGAGCCTTTTTTCTTACTGTCATGGAGAATAATTGACTTCGCTGTGCTTAACATTAACCCATCGCTTCCGGGTTCAGACCTCGTTTATCTCGAGAAAACCATCACAGCCGCGTCATCTGTGTCTGCTCCTCTATTGTGTTTGTTTAGGTTCCCCTGGAGATAAGGAGAAGCTCCCCCCTCCTCTAGTCGTGGTCATCTCTACTTGTTATGAATCCCAGCATGGCTACGGCCCGCTGCGAGCGCCTGCCCTCTGCAGACCACGAGATGGACGACTGGCTCTTCCTCTCCTCGGAGTCTGCCGGGCCTGAGGTCCTGGAAGTGAGCCGGGACGTCCAGGAGGCCGTGGACAGAAGCAAACTCCGGTCCAAGTTGGTCTCAGCTTGGAACAGTGTCAAATATGGTCAGTTGTTATGCGTCAGTGTCAGTCGTAGTTTCTGATTTGGGGCCAAAGTTCACTTGGACTTGAACTCATTCGATTTTGGTGATTAAATGATAGGACCTGATATCTCCAGAATGCCTTGAGGACAAATCCTCAAATTTGGTACAAACACTCACTTGAACTCCAGGATGAGCTGATTAGAATTTGTTGGTCATAACAACAGGTCATGTGCTTATATGACAAAAGACAAATCATACCTTTTATTCAATTCTTTTAAAAACTTCTCCACATATATTGTAAGACAGATATCTATCTATGTAAATGATTCTTTCAACCATGTGGCAGGAAACCGTTTTATGTTACCGTGTAATAAGGCCAGATCCGTTTGTCCTGGGAGATTTAACTGTTTCCTTATTTCCCTTTAATGTTTCAGGCTGGACCCTGAAGAAGAAATCAAAATTCAGCAAGAGCTCTCCTGTGATCTTGCTCGGAAAATCCTACGAACTGAAGGATCAAGGTGAGGCCTTGAGCGTTTGGCCCTTATACCCAAATCTAGAATGATCTCGTTCTTGTGAAAATCATGGGGCAACTTTTACATTCAAGCTCTGTTCCCATGTCAGGGGAGAGAGAGCTTTTCCGTAGCTCCTTCGTGTCCCTCCTGTGGTTGACGTACCGACGTGGGTTCCCTCCGCTGGCCGGCTCGTCTCTGACCTCCGACAGCGGCTGGGGTTGTGTTCTACGCACGGGGCAGATGCTGTTGGCACACGGCCTCCTCTTGCACCTCATGCCACCAGGTGAAAACAAACACGATTTTAAATGATCAACAGCTGCAAAGAACATTTTGTTCCATTTAGCCCGAGATGTCAGATTGTGAGTTTTTCTTTCAGCCTGGAAAACAAGGGAGAATCTGTCCCGGTCCCATGATAAACTATTTCTAAGTAGATCGTCACATTCCAGAATACTCACGTTTCCTTCTTGTTTCATTCAAGATTGGACGTGGTCTGTGACCCACCATGCGGTCAAAGACGACATGGACCTCGAGAGCCGCTCTGTCCACAGAGGACAGAGTTTCCAGGAAGGGCCGCATAAAAGGTGTCGAAAGCTGAGCCTGGGTTCCCTCCTGGACAGACCCATGGAGGCCACACACAGAAGGGCCGTGTCCTGGTTTGCAGACCTCCCCACTGCCCCTTTTGGAATCCACCAGCTGGTGGAATTGGGCAAAAGCTCTGGGAAGAAAGCCGGGGACTGGTACGGTCCTTCCATCGCGGCGCACATCCTCCAGTGAGACCTGAAGAGAAGCACAGCAGCACAAATACCGGGAACCTGCAGGTTATTATCGAGATGTAACTGTGGACATCCTGTTGTTTCAGGAAAGCTGTGGCAGCATCCGCAGACCTTCCCAATCTGGTTGTGTACGTTGCACAGGATTGCACCGGTGAGTCGGTTCTTTCATCACCGTGACTGCTGCCTGCTCTAAAGGCAAAATGTAGAGTTTATGTGTGTGTGTGTGTGTGTCTGTCGTTCTGTGTACGTGTGTGTGTCCAGTTTACGTGGCGGATGTGAAGAGGTTGTGTGAGCGGCCCCCTCCTCAGTCCTGGAAGTCCGTCATCATCCTGGTTCCTGTGCGACTCGGAGGACAAGATCTCAACCCCGCCTACATCACCTGTGTCAAAGTATTCAAAATACATTTTCACACATTCACTACAATGTTCATCCTTTGACTTTCCAGTAAAAGTAGTGATTTTCACTCAGATTCCTCTTTAGAGGGTTTTAAATACAGGTTCCTTCTCCCTGGTTTCTGTGTGTTAGCTCTGTTGTGCGCTGCTCAATGAAAACAGAGGAATCCTCGCTCTAATGCAAAGCACAAACAAACATCACTGTGTTGCAATGCACAAAGAACAACAAAGCATTGTTTGTCTTCGTAGAAACTCTTGACACTTCAATGCTGCATCGGAATCATCGGGGGGAAACCAAAACACTCTTTGTTCTTCGTCGGCTTCCAAGGTATGTGCATGGCAGCGTGCATGATCATTACTGTGCAGTAAGTGTTTGATTTCAGGCTTCACACTTTGTGTTTCCCTTCCTCTGGCCCTGCGGTGCTGAAGATGACAATCTGCTGTACCTGGACCCTCACTACTGTCAGCCCACGGTGGATATAACAAAGGAGAACTTTCCCCTGGAGGTAAAAAGGAAGTGAAGTTTCTATTCTTCTTTTTGATTTATGTGTGGTTCCTCCTGTGTCCGCACGGACATGTAGACCAGTGGTTCCCAGAATCCTCTTCTTCAGATGGATTCCCACAGCGCTACACCACCAGCTGGGTTCTAAATGTGTTAGAGCTGGCTGATTGTGTTCAATATAAGAAACGCTTCACAATCTATTGCTCTTTTAAGAGATGAGCACAGTCAAATATATAGTAAAACCTGGACTCTGGACTTCAGTGAATTGCTGAAATCAGCTTGCATCTACCTGTACATGGGATACAAGCTGGTTGGGAAATACTGATGTAAACTTTCTAAAAGTATAAATGTTAATGATGACATCCACATGGGAACTTGGAGATAGAGAGATATTGTCTGTAAGATTATTTCTGATGAGTATATTTTTGTACTTTCTCTCTCTCTTCACCTCCTTCAGTCTTTTCATTGCAAATATCCCAGGAAGATGTCCGTCTCACGCATGGACCCCAGCTGCACCATCGGGTTTTATGCTAAATGTCAAAAGGACTTTGAATCACTGTGCACTATTGTTACTGAGGTACGTGACCAGGAACCTTACTCTGCTGTGTAGGGATTTTGAATCATATGATAACATCTGAATCTTATTTGGTGGATTTCTTGTATTTTTTAGACGGTTATGCCTCTTAACAAAATGTCATAACATGTAGGTGTTGATGTGGATTCTACCTCTTTGTCCATCAGGCTCTCTCCACATCTACAGAGACATACCCCATGTTCATCTTTGCAGAGGGACACAGTCAAGAACATGAGAGAAGCAACACACCCACAAACAACATCACCTACATCCAGAGGAAGGATGAGCTGAGAAGAGTCGACACCAGCAACAGCATGGACGAGTTTGTTCTGTTATGAACAGAAGAAAATAAAACCCGCTCCAGGGGGCGTTCAATGGATGATCAGTGATCTCACATGGATGTGAAGTTTAGACTGTGGCCACTACTGAGCATGAGAAGAATGTCCGGCTCTTTAATATTAATATTTATTGTTTTAAGATGAAACTGAACTTTGTGAGATAAAGGATGATCATTTTATTTGTGTTTCTTCATAAATGCACCAAGTCTTCTTCTTCTAGCTAATCTGTTCAAATGAATTTACCAGAAACAAACGTAAAGAACGTGTTGGTCTACACAGCCTCCTACTGTTTCAGGTCATGTGACAGGATGGGCTGCCGTTGAATAGAGTAGAAAGTTGGACACTTGTTAACATGTGACTCATACATGAATATATAGATTATGACTTCACTGGATAATTAGTCAAAATGCTGTGTAAGAATAAAGTTACCAAAGGTTTTCTTATGAGCTGGATCATTTTTTTGTGGTATTTTATCTAAATAAACACTTTATAAAGTACGAAGGAACCCGTGCAAAACTCATTTCTGTCTGTACTGTATACATTGTATATGTATGTATTATCTGTATTCATACTTTTGTCTGTATTTGTATTGCATGTGTACTTATTACTTTAACTGCAGTAAAGCAACCAATCCTGTTTTATTTGTATAGCCGATATTCTCAAATCACAATTTGTCTCATAGGTCAGAACATAGTGTGACATCCTATGTTCTTTACCCTCAAATAGAGTAAAAACTCATTAAATTCTCAAAATAAGAGTATTTAATTGATTTGAAGAAAATATCTATGGAAAAGTGTGTAAAGTATTTATACATAAGAAAATGTCTGGTGGAGAAGAAGGGAGCAGTCATTCTAAAGTAATTCAGCTATTGACAGTAATATGTGTATATGAATATGTGTCTGTCCTCTGCTGGAAAATAACAAATTAAAGGATTATATATTATGATTTGATAAAGGATGATCTTATTATTATAACAATAAAAAGTGTGTATTGGAGGAAGAGAGAGCCCAGGGACTGCTGTGTGACGTCATATTTAAGCAATGTCATACTGGTTGTTAAAGGCATTTGCAACAATAAATAAACAAAATAATAGTAATGATTGAACTATAAACTCAGGTTTAAATCATGTAACTGTGCAGTACTCGTGTCTGTGTGTACATTCCACTCCAATGTATATATTCTGTTAATAATGGGAGAAAGAGGGAACAGGAGCTGTTTATAATATAAAGATGATGTTATTATTATGAATATAATAACCACATTGCAACATGAAGCTCCTCCAGTGTGAGAGTCTCCTCTCCGGCCTCCTGTCGCCTCTCTCCCGGGCCTCCCCTCCCCCACGCCGGCTTCTCCCTCCCTCATTCCTCCGCGGTCCTCACTGGGCATGCGGGGCAGTGAGCGAGCCGGCGGATAGGTGGCGCTGCGGAGTCGCACAGGCCGATCCCCGCGATACGATCTCCAGAGAAGAGGAGGAGGAGGAGGAGGGTGAAGGGAAAAAAAACCGACTGGGTAGGTCGCTCTTTGTTTCTGCTTTGGAGGAAAAACCGAGAGACGTCGCAACCGGCGAGGATTCAAACATCGCGTTTCACCGCCAGCGTGAGTAAAGTTCTTCAAGGCTGCACGAGGGGCCTCTTCCCCGCAGGGTTCGAGGAGAAATACGCGTTTTATTCCGCGGGGTCGACGGTGTGTGTGTGTGTGTGTGTGTGTTTTGCGGGAGAAAGACGAGCCGCGACATCGCTGTGGCGCGACGCGGAGCAATGAATGAAAACCGATCGTAGATCCGCACCGAGTCCCGGGTACGGGAGGCGCGACGGATCAATCGGCCCTGGCGGGGATCGACCGTGCTCTCCCCGGCCCCGCGTCCCCGTCTCCCCGCAAACAACACCCGCTTTTCAGCCTGATTGGCCTCGAACAGCATGGCCCGGCTAGGCTAGCCCCCACTAGCTCGTTAGCATCCTCGCCAGCTTGTGTTGTTGTAGGCTTCGTCTTTTTCTCAAGCTAGCTAGTCGGCGGGTCGCGAGCTCGGCTACCTGCTCTTTGTAGCTTTACTTTTAAATTTCTCATTTCACACCGAATCCGGTGAACACCACGCAACACGCGAGGCTTCGTTCGAACCGAGAAGTGAATATATTGGGGGTTTAATTCTCGTTATATGATGAGAACTGCCGATCCCAGCTAGGCCTGGCTAGCGCCAGCCGAGCTAACAATGCTAATAATAGCTAACCCAGTTGTTATTTCCTTGTAACTGTAAACAACGCGGGCTTAAAGCTGGGAATTGAACGTGTGTCCAGATGTTGTCTCGTCGGTGTCCCCACACATCTGTCTGTGGCTCGTCTGGTTCAGCAGGGCTCCGTCTATCACTGCCTTCTCTTGACCTCAGTTTGGGACTCGATCAGTGACAGAGTTGAAGCCTCTGGGATTCGCACTTTGTGTTTCTGGAGTTTACATTTGGTGAAAACCGTCACATGGCTTCAGTGTGTGGCTGGGTTGTGTGGATGTGTGTGTTATCAGTGTTGTGAACAGCTCCAAACCAATGAGGGATCCGCTTTGATAATAGTGTTAATGAGAATCAACTTTATTTATGTTCATGTCTCCAAACACAGATACAAAGTTTTACCACAAGAGAAAACTGTTGTAAACATTAGGAAACAATTAAGAGCAGTTTGAAGATCACACGTCCTTAAAGTGAGAGTGATACAGATGAGAAAAGAGTAAAAAGGAGAATAGATTATATATAAAAGTGTGTTTTTAAAGGACGATGAATAGTTTGCCAGATGCATCTTCTCTGGGAGTTTGTTCCAAATAATGCGAGTCCCTGACAGAAAAGCTCCGCCCCCCCCTCATATACTAACTATTACCTCTTATATGAGATGTGTTGGTTGTGTTTGTTATTTTCTTTGCAAAGCCAGAAACACAATGTTTGAGAAACACAACAGAGTCGCTCCACAGGCGTATGAACAGCGATCCACCGGCCATATTGAGATTTACACCAACTAATCCTGATTGATTGGATTTAATACGCTACGGTTTTGATAATCAATTGTTTTGGAATTGTTATCTGGGCTTCTCAAGCATTCTGAAGACTGTTCACTGTCTTCTCATATTCACTACTGTAAAGGATTTTTCAATTACTTAAAATACTTGTTGTTTGCTGGCCTTTTTAAAAGTGTGGTGGAAGTAATATCTAATCGTTTCGGTGAATTTGTGCTTAAAGAAACAGTCAAGTATATTTTTTATTTTAAATTACTTTGCAAGAAAAGGAGAGAACATTGTGTCTTTTTATTTTCAACCTGCAGAACCATGTGGCTGTTTTCAGGGACTCGGCCCACTTGTTGCTATATAATCAAATTTGACTTTGTTGCCTTTGGTGTTTAAATATTTGGACCTGCACTGCTCCTGTAAAGTAGATAAACATGTCCGTTCTGCTGCTCACACATATATTCCGAGCATTAACGATATTCCCGGTGTCGTCTCCGTTCACAGGGGACCTTGCTGCTGTCAAACATTCCCAACTTCCCCTGAGAGATGTCCACTCCTGACCCCCCGATGGGAGGGACACCTCGGCCGGGACCCTCCCCAGGCCCAGGGCCATCTCCAGGAGGCATGATGGGCCCAAGTCCATCACCAGGGTCATCCCACAGCATGATGGGGCCCAGTCCGGGGCCCCCTGGATCTGGGCACCCCCACCCTCCACAGGGACCCTCAGGATATCCTCAGGAAAACATGCACCAGATGCACAAAGTACTTTATATTCTTCTTCCTTTGTTTAATGTGCTTTTATTAATAACTTTCCTCTTGAATATACACTGATTTAAATTAGTAGTGGTAAATATTTTAACCTTAAATATCTTCAGAGTGGACATATTTTACACTTAACTTTACACTCTATGACTGTAAAACTATAACCTTTGAATATTCTGTGTCTTTTCATCAGCCAATGGAAGCCATGCATGAGAAGGGAATGCCCGATGACCCTCGCTACGGACAGATGAAGAACATGGGCATGAGACCAGGGGGGCACAGTGGTATGGGACCCCCTCCAAGCCCCATGGACCAACACTCTCAAGGTAACACAACACACTGTAATGTATGAGTTCTCACATACAATGTGTGAAGAGAGATAGTAGCTGACCACCACCTACTCGTCCCAGAAAACATCTGTTCCTGTTGAACCGATGACTTTGTCACGTTGACCTCGAGTATGAGCACCGAGCACCCATCCAGCCGGTTCCTCTTGTTTTGACTGCTCTGATGGCAGCATGAGCAAACAGCTGTGGGCAGTACAGTGGGAGGGGAGGAGCTAAAAGGGGGTTTACCCATCAGACAAAAAGAACAGCAGCTGCTTCTACAAAGCCAGGAAGAGAGAGGCACTCACAGGAGCACTTCAGTGACAGCAGTGTTGGAGTTGACTGGTTCCGTGTCTTATGTGAAGCAGCTACATGTATTAATCACCAGTGTGTGAACAGACTGGAACGTAGCGTCCTTCCTCAACGTTCTCTGTTGCCTTTGGACTGATTTCTCTGTAATGAACTCAGCAGGACATACAGAACCTTTTTTAATATCAAACCTTCTTAACATGATTCCTGCATCCTTTCTTAGCTGTACCCCTCATGGATCTGTCTTGTGCTCCACAGGTTACCCATCACCATTGGGTGGTTCCGAGCATGCACCGAGCCCTGGCCCAGCCAATGGCCCTCCCTCGGGCCCCATGATGCCCCAGGGTCCGCCCGGCCCCGGCGCTGGGCCTATGGAAGGCAGCGGTGACCCTAATCAGGGCATGGGTCAACCTAACCGTGGCGGTCCCCAGGGTCCAGTGGGACCAGGTGGAGCAGGAGGCGGACCTGTCGGTGCTGGTGGGCCAGGTGGGCCCACTCCTTTCAACCAGAACCAGTTGCATCAACTCAGGGCCCAGATCATGGCTTACAAGATGCTGGCCCGCAGTCAGCCCCTACCTGATCACCTGCAGATGGCTGTGCAGGGGAAGAGGCCCATGCCAGGAATGCAGCAGCAGCCCATGCCTAACATGCCACCTTCTACCGGACCCGGAGGTGGGCCTGGACCCGGACCGGGACCAGGTCAAGCCAACTACAACAGACCACACGGTGAGTTAAAGAAGAGCCTCTGTATTCAAAATGTGTTTATGTTAACGTGTTAATGAAGGCAGACTATGAGATAGCTCTAAAGAGACCCCTGGTGGCTGAACATTTCTTAACACTAGTCAATTTCTGCATCATAGTTCATCTGAATATGTGACATTGATGTTTCAGGCATGGTTGGTCCCAATATGGTCCCCCCCGGACCTGCAGGGGTTCCCCCAGGTATGCAGGGCCAGCCGACCAATGGACCTCCCAAATCCTGGCCTGAAGGTAAACGTGGTCTCGACGCTCACTTCAATCAACTCTTTGTGTTCTAATGTGCAAATGCAGCAAAACTGATCTCTTCTGAATTCACACCTGTCAGGACCTATGGTGAACGCTGCTGCTCCATCCAATCCCCCCCAGAAGTTGATCCCCCCTCAGCCCACTGGCAGACCCTCGCCCGCTCCTCCCTCTGTGCCCCCCGCTGCCTCCCCAGTCATGCCCCCTCAGACACAGTCCCCGGGTCAGCCTGCCCAGCCTCCTCCCATGATGCTGCACCAGAAGCAGAACCGCATTACCCCCATTCAAAAACCCCGCGGGCTGGACCCAGTGGAGATCCTCCAGGAAAGAGAATACAGGTGAGTGGAACATGTGTCATCAAATCGTATCACATAATGAACCATTCTCCTCTGAGTCAGTAGCTCAGTTCTATAATTACAGACCAATGTCTGACATCAACCTTTTATAATTAAATATATGACCTCTGCAAATCACATTATAGATTCAAGTTGGGTTCATCCTTAGCAGAGTGTGTTACATACAGTTATTTTACCATATTGAGAGTTTTTTCTAATTTGTGTTCATCATCTAGAAGACTATTTAATCTATGTTGTAATTTTTTTCTGCATACATGTTGCAGGCTACAGGCCCGTATCGCTAACCGTATCCAGGAGCTGGAGAACCTGCCCGGCTCTTTGGCCGGTGACCTGCGTACCAAGGCCACCATTGAGCTGAAGGCCCTGAGGCTGCTGAACTTCCAGAGACAGGTAGGGATGTGTAGAGTACAGAACTGAAGTGCCTGCTCCACCTCCACTTATTCAACACTGTTCCACTAGTATGTCCAATCATTTCTGACCTTCTTTGTGCCTGCAGCTGCGTCAGGAGGTGGTGGTTTGCATGCGGCGTGACACGGCGTTGGAAACCGCCCTCAACGCTAAGGCCTACAAGCGCAGCAAGCGTCAGTCTCTACGCGAGGCCCGCATCACCGAGAAGCTGGAGAAGCAACAGAAGATCGAGCAGGAGCGCAAACGTCGTCAGAAACACCAGGTAAACTGTTGGAAAGCACCAGAGGGTTTGTCACAGGGCAAAGGGATTTACTTCACAACGAGGGATCGTATATTTTTAACAGAGGGAACCATGAAAACGCCAGGTTAAAGTGAAGAGGAGGGATTCTGAAGAGCCTGATAGAGTTCACATTACTTAGTAGATGTAATAATAGTGGTGTGTTTCTTCTGTGGACAGGAATACCTCAACAGCATCCTGCAGCACGCCAAGGACTTTAAGGAGTACCACCGCTCCATCACAGCAAAGCTCCAGAAGGCCACCAAGGCTGTCGCCACCTACCATGCCAACACCGAGCGAGAGCAGAAGAAAGAGAACGAGCGCATCGAGAAGGAGCGAATGCGGAGGCTGATGGTGAGTTTCTGAAATATATCACCAAACTGCTGTGGTTGTTTATGAGTCCAGTGGCAGCATCTGACCCTGAGAGACTCTGATTCCAGGCTGAAGATGAAGAGGGATATCGTAAACTTATCGACCAGAAGAAAGACAAGCGTCTGGCCTACCTGCTCCAGCAGACAGACGAGTACGTGGCCAACCTCACTGAGCTGGTGCGAGCCCACAAAGCCGTGCAAGCTCTCAAAGACAAGAAGAAGAAGAAGAAGAAGAAGGTCAGTGTTTGGAGCGAGCAGTGGTAAAACATCTAGTTATGGTTTAAACATTACGCAGACTTCAATTGTTTGTGTGGTTTCAGAAGCCCGAGGCCGCAGAGGGTCGTTCTTCTGCTCTGGGACCTGATGGAGAGGTGAGTTTTAAACTAGAATCCGACAGATCCCCTACATCTTGAATAAGATGTCACGGTTTATCATCTTCCTGTGCTTCTCTCAGCCTTTAGATGAGACCAGTCAAATGAGTGACCTGCCTGTGAAGCTCGTCCATGTTGACAGTGGAAAGATCCTGACTGGGATTGAAGCACCTAAGGCTGGTCAGCTGGAGACCTGGCTTGAGATGAACCCAGGGTAAGAGCCGCATCTGCCTTTGTGACTTTATAACGTTTCTATGTGGAGGAAGAAGAGACAGATCCATCTGAATGTATCTGACTGTCAAAAACATCTTGTTCCTCCGCAGATATGAAGTAGCCCCTCGTTCAGACAGTGAAGCGAGTGATTCAGAAGACGAGTATGAGGATGAGGTACGTCACAGTGAACTCAACATCAAAGCTTGTAAATGTCCTTCCATGGTGTTTCTAACTTTGTTTGTTTTCGTTAGGAGGAAGAGGAAGTGCTGCCTCCGCCTCCACCTCCGCCTCCACCCATTGTCGCTCCGGTAGAGGAGAAGAAGAAGATTCCCAACCCCGATAGTGACGAAGTATCTGAAGTGGATGTCCTGCACATCATCGAGTAAGATACACGTGTCTAAAATAACCATAAATATAAAAGTTAGGTCCTGATCCAGTCATTTTAAAGCACGTGTTCTCTCCGTATCCTAACTGGATTTCTGTGCTGTGTCCTTCTCCCTCCAGACACGCCAAGCAGGATGTAGATGATGAGTACAGTAATGCGAGTTTCGAACGAGGCCTTCAGTCCTACTACGCTGTGGCTCATGCTGTCACAGAGACAGTGGACAAGCAGTCGACGCTGCTGATCAACGGGCAGCTAAAGCAATACCAGGTACACAACCGGCTGAGGAGAGGAGGAGCACTCGTTGCTCTCATGTGAAACCCACACTACATGGTTTAAGGGTTTTTAACAAACCAGAACCAACTCTCCATCTTGTTCTTGTTCAGATCAAGGGTCTGGAGTGGCTGGTGTCACTTTACAACAACAACTTGAACGGCATCCTGGCCGACGAGATGGGTCTCGGAAAAACGATTCAGACCATCGCCCTCATCACTTACCTCATGGAGAACAAGCGCCTCAACGGGCCCTTCCTCATCATCGTACCTCTCTCGTGAGTCCAACACCTCTTCCTTGCTTCCCCGTGGGCTCATCTGGGAAAACACAACTTTAATAGCAATCTGTACGAACTGTGTTTTTGTGTTCGTATGTTGATGAAAACCTCATAAACCAGAGTTGTTTCTCCTTCTCAGAACTCTTTCGAACTGGGTCTACGAGTTTGATAAGTGGGCGCCATCTGTCCACAAGATCTCCTACAAGGTCAGTGGCACCTACTTGGATATTTAATTTAGTTCCATTTGTCCCAAACTTTGGTTATAAATATATTTGTGTTTTTGAAATAAATGGACTGCGTGTCCCTGTTCACTTTCAGGGGTCTCCCGCTGCTCGGCGTGCGTTCGTTCCCATCTTGCGAAGCGGCAAGTTCAACGTGCTGCTCACCACGTACGAGTACATCATCAAAGACAAACAAGTGCTAGCAAAGGTAAGGAAGTGTCCACGTGTTTAGTGTTGAGGAGCTATGAATCCCTGAATCTGCCTCAGATGTGTTGTTTCTCTGTCTGACCTCTAAACGTCCTGTTTTTCCGAAGCTCCGTTGGAAGTACATGATTGTGGACGAGGGCCATCGTATGAAGAACCACCACTGTAAGCTCACCCAGGTCCTGAACACGCACTACCTGGCTCCACGGCGTGTGCTGCTCACGGGCACCCCGCTGCAGAACAAGCTCCCTGAGCTCTGGGCCCTGCTCAACTTCCTCCTGCCAACCATCTTCAAGAGCTGCACGACCTTTGAGCAGTGGTTCAACGCCCCCTTCGCCATGACTGGAGAGAAGGTGATAACCACAGCAGGCTGTAGAACAAACATCCACACAACACGAGCTGCCATGGAACGTGTTCGGGTTCTGAATACATCCTTGTTTTCTTCAGGGTTTCTACGGGGTCTAAAAAAGTCTTAAATTTAATAATCGGAATTTTAGGCCTAAAAAAGTCTTAAATTTGATTTAGCTGGGTCTTAAATATGAATTGGATTAGGAAGTTACATCGCGATAACTTGCTCTCCAGTAAATGTGATATGAGGAAATCTCCTGCTGCAGAGAGGCTGGCAGCAAGATGGCCGAGGTTAACTCCAAGTTAAATGTTCTGAGTAGGGGCTGCAAGGAGAAGTTGGCTGAGCTGGAGACAATTGAAAAGGAGATCGTGGCCGAGGCAGCAGGGCTGAGAAGATAGAGGTTTATTTAGTGTTTGGTTGGGATGTTTAATTTGATTCTCTGGCCATATTTTTTGGAACATACTTTTTTCTCTATGCTGAAAGAATCGCTTATTGATCTCAAACTGTTTGACAAACAAAAGAATCCTTATTGACTAGAAGGCTCAGTTATTTCAGTTTCTATTTGTTACCATTTTGAACCTGTTTGGATTTCCAAATGCTGTTAGTTCAGAGATTCAGTCTTTGCCTCAGTGCAGGGCCAGCAAGCTGTCGCCTGTAGTCCCTCTCGACCAGGTCTACACACACACACACACACTGTTCTGTGTGATGTTCTGTTCAGTCATCGTTATGTTGAACGGGAATACATTTACTTTGCAAGTAATTCTGGGACTTATAGGTCTTAAGTTCTATTCAAAGTGGTCTTAAAAAGTCTTAAATGTAACCTGTGAAAACCTGTGATAATCCTGTTTCTCTATTTCTTCACCAAGGTGGACCTGAATGAAGAAGAGACCATTCTGATCATCCGTCGTCTACACAAGGTTCTCCGACCGTTCTTACTGCGCCGACTCAAGAAAGAAGTGGAGGCCCAGCTGCCAGAGAAGGTCCGGCTGCATTTCATTTATTTAACTTACTATTTCTTCTTCTACTCTCACGAGGCAACGTATTCTCACATTGTCCTCGACACACATATGTGTATTTATATTTTTTTAATCAAACCGTTTTCTCTGTTTTTCCCTCCATGTTGTTTTCCAGGTGGAGTATGTGATCAAGTGCGACATGTCCGCCCTGCAGAGGGTTCTGTACAGACACATGCAGGCCAAGGGAGTGCTGCTCACAGACGGGTCGGAAAAAGACAAGAAGGTAGTTAGGAGATCATCATGTCTTAGATTTAGTTTGGACAAGTAAACTCTATGTTTTAGAGGCTTGAGCCGGTTCAATTTAAAGCTCTGGAAACGAATGTCTTTTTGTTTCCTTCTAAATCCTCCAGGGTAAAGGAGGCACGAAGACCTTGATGAACACTATCATGCAGCTGAGGAAGATTTGCAACCACCCTTACATGTTCCAGCACATCGAGGTTCCTGAAGACACTCGAGTTTAACCAGTAGTTTCATGCAGAGTTCACAGCAAATAGAATGAACCTAAACTTTTGTTTGTTTGCTTCACAGGAGTCTTTCTCTGAGCATCTCGGTCACTCCGGTGGAGTTGTCACTGGGTAAGTTTTACACTGTGGAGGTTTGTACAACACCTGTGTGTGTGTGTGTGTGTGTATACGTCGCACACTTATCTATTCATGCTCATGTTGTTCCTCTGCCTGCTCAGGCCTGACCTGTACCGCTCCTCTGGGAAGTTTGAGCTGCTGGACCGTATCCTGCCCAAGCTCAGGGTCACCGACCACAAGGTGCTGCTCTTCTGTCAGATGACCACACTCATGACCATCATGGAGGACTACTTTGCATTCCGCGGCTTCAAGTACCTGCGTTTGGACGGTGGGGCGGTTTTCTGTCAACATAAAGAAACACTCATGACAGGTTTTTCATTTTAAGTCGATTGTCATAATTTGGTGTTCACTTTTTAACACTTTCACCCCCCCCACCCCATAGGAACCACCAAGGCTGAGGACCGCGGCATGCTGCTCAAGACGTTCAACGACCCAGCCTCGGATTACTTTGTGTTCCTGCTCAGTACCAGAGCTGGAGGCCTGGGCCTCAACCTGCAGTCTGCTGACACAGTGGTCATCTTTGACAGTGACTGGAATCCACATCAGGTATTCATGTCATTATAAGTTACAGGTCTCAGATATGGCAAAGGATGTGTTGAATGAAGACTGTAATCATCCATACCTGAATCCTTGGGGGTTAACTAGAGATACCATGTGTGTGTGTGTGTGTCCTCCAGGACTTGCAGGCGCAGGACAGAGCCCATCGTATCGGGCAGACCAACGAAGTGCGCGTCCTCCGCCTCTGCACCGTCAACAGCGTGGAGGAAAAGATTCTGGCCGCGGCAAAGTATAAACTGAACGTGGACCAGAAGGTCATCCAGGCCGGCATGTTCGACCAGAAGTCCTCAGGCTGTGAGCGACGGGCTTTCTTACAGGCCATCCTGGAGCACGAGGAGCAGGACGAAGGGGGGGCTCGAGGTGGCTGCCGCACGAGGGGGGCGTGGGTGGGTGTGAACTGAACCTAGCCGCGCATCGCCCACCAAATCACATCAGCCTGTTTTCTGCTTCACCTCTTCATTCTCTTTTTTTCCTCCTCCTCTCTCCATCTTTTTTCCTTACTTCCCCTCTTTTCTCAGGAGTTTTGAGCTTTCATCAATCCAGACTTTCTCCCTTTTGTTTTTCTGCTTCTACACAAACCTTTGATGGTTAATATGAAACTTTATCTCCTACACCAACATAAAATCATTTCCCTTTTCTACTGATTTTTTTTGTTAATACATTTTTATAAATGTTAAAATGTACTTCCACTGATATCTCAGCTCATGGACTTGGCTCTTAGGCCCCACATAAATCTGCCGAGAGCCTTTTCTCACTCCCTCTGTCTCGTGTGTGTTTAGGAGGAGGATGAGGTTCCTGATGATGAGACTGTCAACCAGATGATTGCCAGAAGTGAAGAGGAGTTTGAGCTGTTCATGGTCGGTCACCATTTCCTTTGCAGTTGTTGCAGACTTAGGAACATCCCGCTCTGAACCCACTAACCCCGTGCTGTGTCGTTTTTCTTTTCTAATCTCAGCGCATGGATCTAGACCGACGCCGGGAGGACGCTCGCAATCCCAAGAGGAAACCCCGTCTGATGGAGGAAGACGATATGCCCAGCTGGATTCTGAAAGACGACGCTGAGGTTGAGAGGCTCACGTGTGAAGAAGAGGAGGAGAAGATGTTCGGCAGAGGTTCCCGCGCCCGGAAGGAGGTGGACTACAGTGACTCGCTCACGGAGAAGCAGTGGCTCAAGGTGGGATGTCCTCATGTGAGGCTGTTAGAAAATATAACGTTGGCAAACGTTCAATCCAGAGTTTCTGACCTGATTTCTTCTGGACCCAGGCCATAGAGGAAGGTAATCTCGAGGACATTGAAGAGGAGGTGCGTCACAAAAAGACAACGAGAAAGCGCAAGAGGGACCGCGACCACGACGGCCCGGCCACACCCAGCTCCAGCAGCGGTCGAGTGCGGGACAAGGACGAGGAGGTGAAGAAGGCAAAGAAACGTGGTCGCCCGCCTGCTGAGAAACTCTCTCCCAACCCCCTGTCCCTCACCAAAAAGATGAAGAAGACAGTTGACGCTGTGATCAAGTACAAGGATGGGTGAGAACAGAACTGCATCTCTTAAACACGAGTTCTAGATCTGTTAGGACTTATCTAACCCAGCCTCCCTCTCTCTGCAGCAATGGGCGACAGCTGAGTGAAGTCTTCGTCCAGCTGCCGTCTCGCAAGGAGCTGCCTGAGTACTACGAGCTGATCCGCAAACCTGTGGACTTCAGAAAGATCAAGGTGAAGAACTTTCCACTTCCTCTTTGTGTGATTTCTCTCATCTCGCTATGGAACGTGTGTTTAACTGCTGCTTCCTCTCGTCGCTTCCCTCCATCAGGAGAGGATCAGGAGCCACAAGTACCGCGGCCTGAACGACCTGGAGAAGGACGTGATGCTGCTGTGTCAAAATGCACAGACCTTCAACCTGGAGGGGTCTCTGGTGAGTCCTGTCCTGTGGTGTGAACTCTGCTGAAAACAAACAAGGGATTCTCTGTTTCACGCTTTGCTTTTATAATAATCTCTCTCACTATCTCTGTTTCAGATCTACGAGGATTCCATCGTGCTTCAGTCTGTCTTCACCAGTGTGAGGCAGAAGATCGAGAAGGAGGACGAGAGCGAAGGAGAGGAGAGTGAGGAAGAGGAGGAGGAGCTGGATGAAGGCTCGGAGTCTGAATGTGAGTATGAGAAACGCAGCGTTTCTGCACAGAGCAGTGAGGCAGGAGTCGGTGTGGTGATGTTTATATGATCTTTGTTTTCCCGTCAGCCCGTTCAGTGAAGGTGAAGATCAAGCTCAGCCGGAAAGAGAAGGGCGATCGTTCAGGAAAAGGACAACGACGAAGAGGCCGCGGCGCTCGGGCCAAGCCGGTGGTGAGCGACGATGACAGTGACGAGGAGCAGGAGGAGGTGAGAGGAGTTCAACAACAAAGTCCCAATGACTGTAGATAAACTCTTAATGAGCAGGGAGGCTCTCAGCGAATACATCACATAACTTTTACTGCATGTGCAACGATTACAGAATACTAATTAACGGGTAATTAATGGGTCTTTACTCTCTGAGACTTTCACAGCTGTTCATGAGTGATCACCCCTGTGAGGTCGTTGTGTACTTGTGTTGAATAGCGTCATTAACACTGTGCTTCTGTTGTGTGTTTTCCCTCAGGAGCATTCGGCCAGTGGCAGCGATGAAGACTGAAGCGATCCACTCCTTATCGGACCAAGGCCCACTGAGCCCTTTACTGGACTTAATATATTTTACTTAGACACAGCAGGGAGACAGTCAGTGGACAGGGCCTAGTTTTACCTAGATGAGCTGATTTTTAGTGAGACAATTGTATTCTCATTAAAGTATACAATTAATTAAAAAACAATAAAAAAAAAAATATGAAAGATATGAACTCTCCACTTCCATATTTAAACCATATTCCCTGTATGAGTAGTAGTGTGTCTCTTTGCCTTTTTGCTTTCTCCTGTAAGTGGAAAATTGACAGAGCCTGAACTATAGACTGATCGTGGGCCATTAAGACAGCTAACTGTTTTTTTAAAATGATATTAATTTTGTCATCTTTTACTTTGGGACAACACGTACACGTGAACCAGGAGTCACTGCGTTCCTCCTCTTCCCTTTTTGAATGCATGTCGTGCGTGTCTGTGGAAATGCACCTGGATGTGTCTTTGCTATTATCTCTGTGTTTAATTTAAGACTACAAGCGGGATTGCGGTACATCCCACCCTGCAAGCCCCCCCCTCTCAGGTTGTGTATGTAAAGAGGGGGGGGGGAAGGATAGGACCATTTTCTCGTGTCGGTGTCACTGGATTCCAAAAACTACAATAAAGGCATCTCATAATAAACCTGCTGTGTGAACTTATTTGTGACTAGAGTTATCCATTATGTTTAATAACTCATACTTCAATCATGTAAATGTTCTTCTCCACCACATTTCTACTTCTATACACAGGATTCCTATGGTCATGGAAAACCTGGAAAAGTCATGGAATTGTAAAATGTTTATTTCCAGGCCTGGAAAAGTACTTGAAAAAAATAAACTCCCAAAAGTATACTGTATACTTTGGAATTCTCATTGTTAGCTTAAATACTAAATGTTATCACTTTTTCATGTATACACTGAGATTTCACAAAATGCTTGGTCATGGAAATTTGATTTAAAGTTATGGAAATCAATTCGTCAAAATGTTTATGAACCCTGTATATGACTTACTCTCAAATATTTATACTTTTTTGAAATACAAAGCTTATTCTACAATTATTGGAATATATAATAGTTTTCTTTGGGAGATGTGTCTTTGTGGCCGTGTGACACATTCAGAGATGCAGCAGAGGGCAGTAGTGCACCTTGACGTCGGTTTCCATCCGCCAATATTCCCAAAACAATAACTCACACAGCTTTGATCTTTACCATAGACTGTATAGGAAAGAAGTATCAGTGAGGACATTACATTCCTTTGATCAATCTTTGAAGTATTCATCAGGTTTACTGAAGAAGCATCAGAAGCTTTCAGACTGTTAACAAGCAGCAGCTCAGGATTCATAAAGCATTTTCCTTAGGTTTATTAGAGAGCATCATAGATATTCAGATTGATTTTACCAGATAACCTGATATTAACCCTCCATGACACCAAGCATTTGCTTTTAACTGTGACTAAAGTTGCCTTGACACATTTGTTAGATGATAAAACATCTTTTCAAGTTGCATTAAGCTGCAGTGTCAATGAAACCTGTTTAAGAGCAGATCTTACTCTTGTTGCCAGTTGGAGGAACCAGTCAAACCAGTTGATATGTCCTTCAGAGAAATAAGAAGTAAGTAATGCCATTGTGTTAGATGAACACAGAGTAGTGTACTGTCAAGTCACTGGAGTTCCATCTTCTCTGGCAGACTTCACTGAACACATGAGGGCGTTGGAATACCCCGGGTCCATCTCTCTGGAGAGCTTCAGGCGACCCAACTTCCCTCTGCTGGCCCACGTCCTCCGATTCCTCGTCAAGAGGTGCGGCTGAACTTTACACGTCCTGCACACGAGTCCTAAAACCTGTGATGGTTTGATTCTAACACTCTGGAGTGGATCAGAGGTTATCACTCACTCTACAGATGTGGGACACTTAGGAAGTCTTGCTTTCTTGTGGCTAAATGGTTGTGAGCCTAAAGTTCCCTCTCGTTGAAGAACAGGTGTGGCCCAACATGTGGTTCTCTTCCCCTTTATGTGTGTAACAGAGAATAATGTGATAATTCCCTTTGTCGTCCCCCCCCCCCCACGTAGCTTTGAGCCTCACATGAACCTCCCCACCGACGTGGCCACGGAGGCCTCCAGGGTGACCTTCATTCGAGCTGTGGCCCAGTTCATGGTGGCGAGGGCTCAGGTGAAACTGAACCTGAAGCACCTGTACCAGGCCGACGGCTCCGCGCTGAGAGAGATGCTGAAGATCAGCTCGCAGCTCTACCAGGATCTGAACGAGGAGCACGTGACCCCGGACGACCGAGTCACGGTGGACGAGCGAGTCACGGTGGACGACAGCAAGTTCGAGTTCGACCGCGGCTCGTGGGTGAGATGCAGCTTTTATGCCGAGTAATGTTAACGGCCATGTTTCTTTAACTTCAGTTTAAAAAGTTTAGATCAGTTCAGCTGCTGACTGTGTCTCACTCTGTCTCCTCTGAAGATGTCTGATCTGAGAGCAGCTCGACAGCTGACGTCCGAGGTCACGGCCTCAGGAGCATCTCTGTGTGGTTTACTGGGAGAAGAGGTGGCCCTCAGGGTGAGGAAGCACAGACACGTCAACTGACAGACTGGTTTCCACTTCCCTTCGTCTGGACTCCACACATTTTTAGATCAGTCACTTTACTGTTTGAGGTGTTATAGAAGCAGACGTGTCTCACAAGTTATGAAACAACCGATGATTTTACCTTTTTATGATTTATACCTTCCCTGAAAACCTGCCTGCAACAGTCATGTGGCCTTTAAAGCTGCAGTTGATGAGAACAGCAGCTGGATGATGAAGTCATTGTGAGAACACACCAGTGTCGGTGCTGCAGGAGACGACTCTGTCCTTGTGTCCACTTTCCCAACAGGAGAAGAGAACTGCGGCTGCTTCCAGACCTCTGGACCTCAACGAGACGGAGAAGGCCCTGGAAGACGCCCTCAAGGAGGTTCTGGTTCGTATTGATCCAGAAAATCACACACAATCCATGAGATGGCACAAAATCTGACCCATCGTCTTTGTGGTTATTTTCCAGTTGAGTGCAGAGAAGACCGGAGAGCTGCTGCGTGTCATTGAGTCTGACATGGCCATTCTGGACGCCAAGATCGAGCAGAAGATGAAGGAGGTGGAGTGGACTCAGAACAGACTCCAGACATGTCAGAGTATCAGGTCAGTTTACCACGGGTCAGGAAGCAGAGAGGCAAACATCTGTGTTCAACAGCTTGTGATGTTTTATTCCTTCAGGCCGGTGTACATGGACGAATACGAGGAGATCGAGGCGGAGCTGGAGAGATCTCACGAGGACTATGTGGTGAAGTTCAGGTGCCTCACTCACCTGGATGCTCTGATGGACCAGTGCATCAGAGTGGAGAAGCAGAGGCTGAAGGTGAGAGGGTTTGGTCTCGGTCGTGCTCATCATGGACCTGTTTGCTAGGATGGATATGACATAAACAAAATAAGAAAATCTGGGAGGTGGTCAGTTACTCTAAGAACTCTAGACATGCAACCATCCACGGGAACATGTTTAAAAAGAGCGTGAGGCATACTGACGGCTGTGTGAATGTTGTTGTCGCCCCTGCAGGAGGCTGAGAACGCCCGTAGGACGATCACGAGATTTAGCATGCAGGGCGCCGGTAAGTCCAACACACACACACACACACACACACACACACACACACACACACACACACACAAAGCAGAAAGTCCTGATGTGACCTCATCCCTTGTTTTCCAAACCCTCTCTTCCTTGTTATGACTCGTTCAGGAGACAATGTGGATTCGTCCTCCGAGGACTCAGAGGACGAAGACCCCGGCATCCACAGAGAAGAGTGTCGCCTGGCAAGAGGAGACAGTTTCATCAAGGCCTTACTGGTGAGTAAGGCCAGTGTCAGCTGATGTGTCATGTTGTGTCTTATTGTCGATCAGACACACACACACCAGGCTTCTGGATTAGCTGCATTTGCTTTGGCTTATTCTCCGTTTTCACTCGTTATAATAACACATTTCAATGTGCTTTTTATCAGCGTTTTCACAATGATGATGATGCGGATGATGAAGAAGAGGAGGAGGAGGAGGAGGAGGAGAAGGAGGAAGAAGAGGAAGAGGAGGAAGAAGAGGAAGAGGAGGAGGAAGAGGAGGATTCTGACCGGGCCCAGAGTGTCTCTCCGTCGTCCATCAGTGACGAGTCCTGAAGAAAAACACAGTTTAACACTTTTAAAGATTTTTTGAACGAAGCATAAAAAAATTCATTTTCATTCATTTGTGTTTTTACTGTACTTAAACATTTTTTTTTTGATAATATCATTGAAAAGAAACATTTGTTTGTGTTTTTAGCATAAATTCAAAAGCATTAAGAAACAAATACGCCACAATTTTCCATCTGAACTGATAGAACCGGATCTTTATTATCCCGTAGAGCTTTTAAAAACTAATTTAAGAAAGTTGCAAAGAGAATAAAAAAATAACTAAAACATGAATTAGTGTAGATGTTGGCTGAAGACAACAAATCCTTCTTTATTGGTGTTTTACTGCACACGACTCACGTGCACACTAGGGGGCCTCCGACACATCCATCTGCAGACGTCTCCACTGTCCTCATCTGACTTTGTGGGGTCTGAGCTGCAGCCTGGACTTCTTGACTCAGCTCCAGTTATTCTTCTCCTTTATTCCACGTCTCTCTTGTTGCTTCTTTTCACCGAATCCTCTCGCTGCAGGTGACCTCATCCCCCTGCTTCCTCTTTGTTGTAAAACACAGCGGGTTCATTGCAGATTTATTATTTCTGGGACTCAGATTCACTGAAAAAGCTGTTTCATATCAAAGTGTTTCAAACTCAAAGTGTTTGTATAAGTGGTCAGTCCCGTGGAGATCCCCTGAAACTCCCAGGTCCAGTTCACGATGAGTCTGTTTTCTAGGGAGAGCTTATGAAGATCCTCCATTCAAAGAAGACGAGGAAAAGCAGCTCCGAGCAGCTGTAAGTCATCCTGGAGGCGACTCTCCTCACATATTTGAGTGAGTGTGTAGGAAGGGGGCGAGTGAGGGGGGGGCCAGGCTGAGAGGGGGGGGGGGGGGGGCATGGTGCAGGGTCTCAGAAACGAATCCACGTGAGGTCCAAGCTCCCGACGCTCCCACATCCGCTCAACACCTAAACAAACACCAGGGGAACATGTCTGCTACGAATCTGCAGGGTGGCTGATTCCAGGAGGAGTCTCCCTGAGGACACATCTTACTACATGAGTGTGTGTTTTCATTCATTCAGGAAATGAATGACAACACCCCCCACCTCCCCCCCCCCCCTGGCAGTTTCACCCATTTTCTGTACCCGTCCTGCTATTCACTCCTGACTGAGCAGAATCTGAGATAAACCTCCCCCACCCTTCACTTGATAATAGCTCAGGGCATCTTGGAACCATTTCCCCCACATGGCCTTTTTATTGTTTCATCCCCTTTCATCACCGCGAGAGCCTTATCTTCTTCAGCAGGGCCAAGGTGATGCCTGCAGATCTGACCCTTCCCGAGAAGTCGGTTATTTATTGAGCCGCACGTGCACGAGCCCCAACGAGAGCCGGGCAGTCCAGGAATCTGTCCCCGAGCCGCCACGGGCTCTTTACAGCAGAGGAGTGAACCCTCTCAGAAATATCGTGAAGTATTTCTCTCTCTCTCTCTGTTCTATGGTGGTTCTGCGGCCTGAGCGAGACCCACCCGCTTTCCCCCCGCCCGCCCGCCCGGCTTTGCTTTGCTGTGTGAGGGGAACAGGAGCCAAAAGCTGCATCTGGGAGAACCTGATCTGACCTTGAGCTGAAGACAGAGACAGAGTGGATCGGTTGCAGCCAACACACAGCCGCCGATTGTTTTGTCAGGCGAAGCAGCAACTGTGAAAGGGATTGTGTGGGCGAGCATACTGGAAGAACCAGAAAGTGTTTACAGAGGCCGAGAGGGGGGGGTTGAGATTGTGCCAAAGTGAGGGAGAAGTTGTAGAAGAGGGGTGTGTCCTCCGGTCTCGGGAAGAAAAGACAGTGACAGGAATTTAACCTCATATGCACCCTGGTTCTATCACTGCCGCTCTGCGTCCCTGCAGCGCGACCCAGCTGCTCGGTCAGCGATTCATAACAGGGTGGACGAGAGGAGGAAGTGGAGGAGGAGGAGGAGGAGGAGGAGGCAGGCATCACAGTGCATCTCATCGAGAGGTCAGAGGTCAACCCTGACGCCAACGAGCTAACGTTTCATGCTTCACAGCCGCTCGCCCAGTTCGAGCAGGAGGCCGGAGAATTCCCTGTCAGTTCTTATCAAACGCAGCTCGATGTACAGGCGGGTCGGGGGGGGGGGGGGGGGGGGGGGTCATATACTGGGACAGGCTTTGTGGATGAAGACGGTGGTTTGATGTGTGAGAGGTTTTAATGGTTTGATCATAATTTGAGTTTTAATTGAAGGAGAAAACGAGTCTGGACGTTTTGATCGTTTCTTCAGGAGCAGAACGACACTTGAATGATTCCTGAGAATATAAATAAAGGATTAAAATTTACTTTGTTGAAGTTTAATCTGTAGGAGTCGCTCATTAACCTATTAGCCGTTAGTGGCCTGACATACAACGGAAGTACAACAAGTACTTGTAATGTACTTGGCTTTAACTTTACACTGAAAAAAGAAATCTGTTCAACCAACTTTTTAAAAATGTTGGTTTGTTCAGATTAGAATTAACTAATTCTATTCCCACAACGGACAACATTAATTTGAAATAACTTGATTGACTGGGAGATTCATCTTATGACTAAGTGCCCAGTCCCTGTATACTGGGAATATCTGGATTAACCTGCCTGTTCAGTAAAGCACTAAGAACCACAGCAACTGAAATACCAGCAGCAACAACCACACAATACATTGATGCCTCAGTATCAACGGTCATGTAATAATAAAAATCATTATATTTCAGGCACAGGGAGAATTTAATCATTGGTATTTTGGGTGTTAGACTTTCTGAATTAGTCTTCCGGTTCCATTAGGTGAATAATCTGTGAGTTGTGTCCGTGCTCAGTCTCTGCAGCAGGACGACCTTGGCCTCTCTCCTTCACTTCCATTCGCAGCTTGTGGAGCTTCAGCTTTGACATGAAGCAGCAGGTTAACAGACTCAATAATCACAGACCGCGGAGTCACAGACCTAGTTTTTAAGTTTCCTCTGTGGAGCCCTCACGTGCCTCAGAGTGTATCTTTGACGTAAAATGGACTTGGTCAATAAAGGGCATGCATGGGGAGGGGGGGGGGTCCATGTTATCTGAATCTCTAACCCTCCTTGTGATAGTCTCAGGGTCAATGTATTTACTCGTCAATACATTTCCTCTGATGTGCTTCAGCTTCTTGTTGTTTTGAACCTGTGTCAACATCCGAGTGATTTTCCTCCGAAGTGCGTTCACAGAAACATCTGGATTAATTTGAACGGTTCCCAAAGACAGAGGCTGTGATGTTCCTGACGCTCAACGCTCTGCGCTCGGTTCAAGGTTGTTGTTCTTCAGCTTTATCTCCTCAGGTGGGCTTTATCTGCAGCTCTGTGAATGTAAATCTCGTAGTAAACTCTCCTACAGCCTCACTGGAACTGAGACTTTGAACCTGGTTGAACCTGAGCAGGTTCTTCTTGTTTGTTTTGCTGCATGCGAGGTGACGGACCTGGGTTAGGGAAGCGGTGATATGAAGATAAAAGCCACGCTGATGACTTTACAGCCTCGGTTTGGATTTTATTAGGATGTAAAACTCACTGGTTCAACCGCTGCTCTGTGTAAACCACATGATCCGAACTGCCTCAGTTACTCAACGAAGGTCGGCTGTGGATCAGCGGCTGATGGTCTCATAGACTTTGTGTTTACTTTATGAAACAGTTGGTTTCGTAAGAGCTTGAATGAGCACGAGCTGAAGGGATGAGAGGTCACACGTCACCAGAGGGGTCGCGTGATGATGAAACATCATAAAACGAAAAGTACAAGCTCATTTCCAGGATCCGTTGATATAAAGCTGCCAATTTCACATGTTTGATCCGTGCTAACAACAGAAATGGTGTGAATATATAGATATTTATCACTATAGATGAAGTTCATATATACATTTATACCTAATGAGGAAAAATAAGAGAAACCACGTTTTCAACAGGTCCAGAAAAAATACTATTCTATAATCAGGAAGGAAATAATTTTCTCAAAATATTGTAAATATAATTTTTGGGAAAACCCGAAAAAGAGGATAATTATTTTATTCATCATATATTTTAATGTTAAGAAAGAAATAGTGAAATAAGATGATGATGATGATGATGATGATGATGATGATGATGATGATGATCTTAAAGAGCCAGCGTGGTTAAATATATCTGGTATCCTCCCACACTTGGCTTTCATAGAGCATATTTCATATATTAATATTTGAGATACTAAGACGTGTACAGTGTTCTGATTTCATTATTTATTCTTGAAGTATTTCAGATTTTCATTTGAATATCTAGAACTTGTTCAGTAATCTCTACATGTTGTCCCCCTCCTGATACTGTATTACAGGGGTGCCTGAGATAATCACATCCAGGTCGACAGAAATCCTGGCTACGCCCCTGCCAGGCTTATGTATGTATGCACGGTGGTGGTCCGGTCAGGGTTTGCCTCCAGGGGAATGAAACTACCAAACAGTGCATGTGCGTGTGCGCGTGTGTCTCTGAAAGGGTTAAAGAAAAACTCATAGTAAAATCCATCTCCTCAGAGCTCCGCCTCCGGATTGTTGAGTCTGTGCGCCTCAGGAATCACACCACTCCAGGGCCCGCCTTCCCCCCCCCCCACCTCCGGGGCCCCTCTAGGTCCCACCCACCGCTGGACCACATTGAAATGGGTCTGATGTTGTCAAACAGTGCAGAGCATCTCCTACTCCGAGCATCTGTGAGCCCAGCGCAGCACAAGGGAGCCGTTGTTACCAAGTGTGTGTGGTGTCCGAGAGCACGTCCTTGTTATTATTATAGTGCTTTAACACACACACACACACACAGAGAGACAGACACACACAATCATCTGAGACCTGACAGGGTGAATCTATAGATGCGTCTTCCAGTGCGTCTGAAAGCCATGGCACGGCCGTTTTACGCGCCTCTGCTACTCCTCCTCTGCTCCCTGCTCCAAACGCGTAAGTTTACAATTCCTTGTATCTTCATCTGGGTTATTGTTTTATAATTAATAATCTTCATTCTACGGCGGCTCTGCTTTAACTCGATGAAAAACGTTTCTTCACTTGTTTGAGTGTCTGGTTGTAATTGTTGGCCATGTGTTCAGGGTGTTTGGGTTTGAACTCCTGTGACAGCACCGGATGTAAAGTGATGGGGGGGGGGCACAGTTATTTCCATAATGTAGGTCACATATCTGTGTCTGTATGCTCCCCCCCCCTAAAGACTCACTATGGAAGAAAAAGCAGAGCAGCTCTCAGCAGAGTGAACACAGGCTGTGCGTAAAAAGCCGGAAAATTTGAATTAGCGCCACTTTCATTTCACTCAATGAACAAAAGACCTCGCAGCAGCTTGTGGGTGAATGTGTGTTTTCCAGGCGTGTGCATTGTTGCCTAGATGATGCAACAGCCTGTGTGTAGGAGGCCTCTGTCTCTTTTACCTCAGACGCCCCTGCGCTGTAGGAAGGAGCGCGCAACTTTATCCTCCAATACAAACACTGACATTGTCCCACGGCTGCATTCCTTCACTTTTTGGATCGCACACTGGGTTGGTTGGGAGGTGACTGTCAGACCAGTTTGTTGGTTATGGGAAATGGTGTT
The DNA here is from genome assembly GCF_949316205.1 of Platichthys flesus. Taxonomy (NCBI): domain Eukaryota; kingdom Metazoa; phylum Chordata; class Actinopteri; order Pleuronectiformes; family Pleuronectidae; genus Platichthys; species Platichthys flesus. The sequence goes on from NC_084960.1 coordinate 2,269,119, forward strand.
TGTGGTGAAACATGCTGGGACTGGTTGCCGTCTATTGCCTCAGGGACACATGTGTCATTTTTGTTCCCCAATGTTGAGAAATAGTTGTGTAGCACTCCTGATTGCACAGAGGAGTTCTATCAGGAGGGATCCATCCTCCTCAAGGTGATTTCTTTTATTGTAATGGATTCATTATATGATAGTTTCAAGTTCAAGTTCAAGTCCCAATCCATAAAAGCTTCAGTGGAACGAAGTGTGTAACATAAACAAATCGTGTTTTTATTGTAAAGCACTTAAAAGAGTTGTAGCAGCGTCCCTCATCTGTTTCTCATCCCATAAAACCCAGCAGACAGAACCTCAGAGAACTAACCAGTAAACCAGAGGATTGTTATTCTCCCAGTACGGTTCTCTACCGGATCAATAATGTTGCCATTTAGTCCAGTTTGTCCTTCAAGGGCTGAACTTTAAGCCCATTGAGTAAATAGTCAGCATGAACCTGGATCGTGTGTCATCAGTTCCAGGGAATAAGAGCCAGTCAATGAAAAGGGAAAGTTTGAGATCCACCTCCAAGTTCAACCCTCTGAGATCTTTTGTGTGTGTGTCTGTATGTGTGTGTGTGTGTGTGTATGTGTGTGTTACTCACAAGGACTTCCGTGTGATAAGCTCTCTTTTGTCAACATGAACCTGATCATTATCTTTATGGTAAAGGCAACAATGCACAGCTTCTCACTTGGAGTCGTAAAGAAAAGATGAATGTTCACTCGAGTGACTGTTGGTAATTACTGACTCATATAAAAATACTACAACAGCCTCATGAACCGTTTCTTCAGGCCGCTGCTCACACGTCGGCCAGATGTTTGACTTCACCCAGGAGCTGTTATGATTTACTGTGCTGTAAAAACTATCACACTCACATTACTGGGGATGTATCTGGTCTCCATCCATTCATGTAGGACACAAGCTTCAAATATGAATATTTAATGATACAGATTTAAATGTTTTATTGCAGTAACACATGCTACATGCTCCCGGTGGTGTTACGGTCAAACACCTCTGTGTGGCCCCTGTCAGAAGCAGGTGGTCCTGCGAGGTATTGAACCCACGTGTCCAGCTGGAGGAACGACCTCGAGTACCCCCTGGTACACTCTGCTCCCCTCTCCGTGTTGATGTACAGTCTAATGGTCTCTTCCAGTTCACTGGTCTCAGTGGGTCCAGTGAAGATGGGGGTTGGGAGAGCGACAGTGTCTTGAGCGTTTCTGCTGGCAGGGGCGTTAAATGGAGGATAATGAGATTTCTGTTGTGATCATCTACTTGTTAGCATCAGCAGCTCTGTGCCGGCGGTGAGAGCTGAAGCTTGTTGACGTAGCTGCTGTGAGGATCTGTGTTTGACCCGTTATCTGCCTTATTTAAACAAGCAGAAACATGCATGTGTGTGTGTGTTTGATCATGTGTGTGTCATGCTAGAGTGCACACTCCCCCGCCCCTCACTCCTGTGCCAGCGTGTCCATAACACATAGTTTCCCCCCAAGTGTGTTTTGGGGGGGGGGGGGGGGGGGGGGGGGGCCTTTGGAGAACAAGGCAAAATTACACCAAACGTAGATTTTCAATAATCTCATTTGTAGGAATTTACTGCAAAAATCCATGAAAAGGATTCAAACTTGTTTTCTTTGGACAGGAAGTTCACCATTTATCACTTTTCATTATTTGCATTGGGTGGATGAGGATATCAAGTTTCACGATTAGAGCTTGTTGACTTTGGTGTGTTGGTTCAAACATTGATCCTCCGCACCCGAATTAATCTTGATAGCATTTATATTTCATTTACTTTTCCAGATAGTACAATCATCAGATGAACATTTAATCTAAAACTTTGGTTTATTCTTTCGTCATCTCACGATCTGGTGAAAGAGATAGTTTTAGCCTCATCAGCAGAATGTTTAATAGATGAACTGAAATGAGTCTTTACACTGAGCCGTGTGTTGATGTGTGTCACAGATGCACTGACGACATGTGGAGCCCAGCAGTTCCAGTGTGGGAATGGGAAATGCATCACGGTCAGATGGGTGTGCGACGCCTCCGACGACTGCGGAGACGGCACGGACGAACTTCCTGCTACTTGTTGTGAGTATCATGACTGAAGTGGTTTTCAACACTTACCGATCCCACAATCCTTTGGTCTCATTAAATTTCCTCTACGTGTTTCCCTCTCAGTGGATAGAACGTGCCGGCCGACGGAGTTCAGCTGCCAGGACCGTCTGAACCAGTGTATACCCAGAACCTGGCTCTGTGATGGAAAAGCTGACTGTGAGAACGGAGCAGACGAGGAGACCTGTGGTGAGTTTATCCATCTGAAAGGGTCAAGACCTCCAGCTCACCCTTTTCACTTCTTCTTCTACTGGTGCTCCATAGTTTTCCAGGTGGTTCTCTCCTCTGATCTGTCACATTCCCCTTCTCAGCCCCTAAGCAGTGCACCAACACCGAGTTCCAGTGCCTGAGCGGCCAGTGTGTGTCGGCCTCCTTCAAGTGCGACTACGAGGCGGACTGCGAGGACGGCAGTGACGAGACCTCCTGTCCGGCCACCACCTGCAGCTCCCGATCCTTCCAGTGCAACAACACCGTCTGCGTGCCGAACCTGTGGGCCTGCGACGGTGACTCCGACTGCCCCGACGGCTCGGACGAGTGGCCTCAGACCTGCGGCACCAAGCGCCCTGGCTCTCCGAGCCCTCACCAGTGCACCTCCCTGGAGTTCCACTGTGGCAGTGGCGAGTGCATCCACGGCAGCTGGAAGTGTGACGGAGGAGCCGACTGCCACGATCGGTCGGATGAAGCAAACTGTGGTGAGTACGGTGACCTCATCCTTTACCCGTCGATCACACACTGTCACTAGTTCCAATCCTTAATCTCTGCCCCTTGGCTCCCTGCAGATCGTCAGACCTGTCGTCCTGATGAGTTCGAGTGCGGTGATGGAACTTGCATCCATGGGAGCCGTCAGTGCAACCATCAGTACGACTGCAGGGACCGGAGCGATGAAAGCGGCTGCGTCAATGGTACGACCCAACTTTCCTGCATCAGATCTCAAGCCTGTGTCTGTGGTTCGTGACCCCATGTTGTATTCCACTGCGTCCCGCACAGCGACCCACTGTGACGGCCCAGCCAGGTTCAAGTGCCGCAGCGGGGAGTGTATCCTCATGGAGAAGGTGTGCGACAAGAACCGGGATTGCAGGGATTGGTCCGATGAGCCTCTGAGAGATTGTGGTGAGTCCAGAGGCCCCTCGTTCATTACCGTCACCGTTAATCACCACCTGTATGTATTTAATGAGGGCGCAGCTCAAGGATGTTAGACACAAACCTTCTCCTCTTCTTCTTCCCTCTGCAGGCCTGAACGAGTGCCTGTTCAGCAACGGCGGCTGCTCTCACATCTGCAAAGACCTGAGAATCGGCTTCGAGTGCCGGTGTCCTGCCGGATTCAGCCTGGTGGACCAAAAACTCTGTGAAGGTAACGGCCCCCCGCCCAGTTACCAGCAGAACCAGTCAAATATCCATGTGCACACTTATTAGATACACTGCTGCATGTTTTAAAGTCCTCTCTCCTCATTGGATCAGATATTGATGAGTGTGCCGACCCGGACACCTGCAGCCAGATCTGCATCAACCAGATCGGTGGTTACAAATGCGATTGCGAGGAGGGTTACCAAGTCGACCCAGCGAGCAAAGCCTGCAAGGCCATCGGTAAATAAACGGTTTTACCTATATAAGAGGTTGTCTAGCAAGTGCTGTTTTTTTATTTTTATACTTTTAGTTCTATCAACTACTAACCCGTCTGGCGTCTACTCTTATTTTGTAGGAACGATAGCCTACCTGTTCTTTACCAACCGCCACGAGGTCAGAAAAATGACCCTGGACAAAAGTGAGTACACCCGAGTGATCCCCCGTCTCAAGAACGTCGTCGCGATGGACATGAACATCGCCACCAAAGAAATCTACTGGTCGGACATCTCCCAGAAGAAAATCTACAGGTGAGCAAAAAGACACAATCAGAATGAAATCAGAGCCCGGGTCTTGTTTTCCCTGTTTGACGCCTGTCGTCACTTTCACCAGAGCCCAGATGGACGGGGCCGAAGACTCCGCCCACCACAGCACGGTCATCGGCAGCGACATCGATGCTCCTGAGGGCCTCGCCTTCGACTGGGTCCATGGGAACCTGTACTGGACCGACAGCATCCGCAGCACCATCTCGGTGGTGACCGCGGACGGGAGCCGCCGCAAAACCCTGTTCCGGCGCGACCTGTCGAAGCCCCGGGCCATCGTGGTGGACCCCTACAGCAAGTGAGTCTGAGAGCATCGATAAATAGACCTTTACGTGCTTACAAACCAAAAGACTCAATGTGTTTATTTGTTTTGGCGCCTCTCAGCTTCATCTACTGGACGGACTGGGGAAACCCTGCTAAGATAGAGAAGGGGGGTCTGAACGGGGGAGACCGCTCGGCTCTGGTCACCGACAACATCGAGTGGCCCAACGGCATCACGCTGGGTAAACTGCAGCATTCATGTTTCCCTGGTTTCAAGTCTTTTATTAAATAATCTATTCTGTGGACACTCCTGTGTGACCTGCTGACCCCCCCGCCTGCTTCCCCCACAGACCTGTTGAGCCAGCGGCTGTACTGGGTGGACTCCAAGCTGCACACCCTCTCCAGTATCGACGTGCAGGGCGGCGGCCGACACACCCTCATCATTGACGAACTCAAGCTGGCTCACCCACTGGGACTCACTGTGTTTGAGGTAGCTATTTACCATCTGATAAACTTCACCCGCCAGATAGCACGATGGTGTGGGTCACTCCAGGTGATGATGCAAGACTTCTGGCCTTGTGTGGCCCGGACAAAATGGATGTGGCCACTTGTAAAATTGTTAAAGGTTTAATCTCAATTTGTTGACATGCGGTATTGCTATGTCTTACATGTGGCCCAGGTCTGGCAAACTGGAGCAGAGTTCTTCCACACAGTACCATGAGCTCTGTCCATAATCTCTTGAATGTTCAACTTCTGTCGTTTGTTGTGTTTCCAGGAGAAAGTTTTCTGGACCGACGTCAGTAACAGCGCCATCTTCAGTGCGAACAGACTGACGGGCGCCGACATTGTACCGGTGGCCGAGAACCTGGCATCACCAGAAGACATTATTCTTTACCACAACCTCAAACAACCTGCTGGTAAGAGACGTCTCTAGATTATATCTTTATCATCTGGATTTGGGGACTGAGGTAGAAGTGGAGCCGGTGAATAACATGGTCACAAGTGTTTTAATCTTTGCACATAAAAGGATTCATATGTGATTTTTCAAATAGATTCTTCTGGTTCATCAAACCCAAAGGTTCCTAATCCCCGACTGGTGCAAACGGAGAATATTTACCTGTTTCCAACTAGTTATTCCTTTTCAGAGAAGCTACTTGGCAAATTCTTTAGCTGTGGACAGATCTGACCCACATAGCAAATCTCTGTTGTCCCAGATTTGGCCCAAACTGTCAAACTGTCATCCGCCCTACATGCCACGGGAAATGTTGGCACTCGAGTGATCTGCTCCGGTTTTGCCCGATCTGGGCCACAAGTGAACCATATCCACACCGCATGTCCACCATGCCATAATCACCCTTTACCACATGGCCCACTTTAGGTTCATGTCCAAATTTCACTTTTCCTAGAGTGCTGCATGTTTGCCAAAAAGGCCCAACTCTGCTTTTTGATATTTGGGCCACAGTTGCTAGTTAAGTCCATTTTTGATTGATTATAGATATTTAACAGGGTTTAACTCATCTTAATGTCTTTGTTCCAGGGAGGAACTGGTGCCAGGTTTCCAACGGCGGCTGTGAATTCATGTGCCTGGCCGCTCCTCAGGTGGGACGACATCCGCCCAAGTACACCTGCGTCTGTCCGGATAACATGATGCTCGCCAGAGATATGAGGACGTGTGTTCCTGGTGCGTAAAGCAGCAAAAAGAGAAATGATGATGAAGAAGAAAAGAGGTAATCAGACTCTCACCTTTTACCTTCTGTTCTCCATCAGCTGTTCCTACACCGGCAGCTCCTGTGCAGCCTCAGATTCCAGCTACCAGTCCTCCTCGGCTGCCACCGGCGCCCCCTTCGACCACACCTAGACCCACAACCAGGGCCACACCCAAGCCCCAGGTCCCCACCACCACTCCAGTGCCTGTCGTTATCACCAGCTCTGCAGCCAAGGTAGCACCACGCACCACCAAGCCTTTGGTCAGGACCACCATACCCCACCCAAGGACCACCACTCCCCAGCCAGTGAAGCCTACAATCCCCCAGACCACCACAGAGGCTCCGGCCACCTCTCCAGGTAAGAGCCATCATGGGGTTTTTCATCCTGTAAAACATGATTTATCCTGGTGCTTGTTGGTTTTCACGTTGCACCGGACCTGGTGGGAAGTGAATCATTCACTGTGTTCACTTCTCCTTCAGACGTGCGACCTGAATTTGCTCTAGCCGCCCCAGACACTGCCTCCCCCACCCGGATAGTTCTGTACATAGTCCTGCCTCTGGGTGAGTAGCTCAGTCCACATGGGAAATTGCAAATATTTCCAACATCACCGCTCATGTCTGACCTCTCTCTGGATTTCTCTCCCCTGGTGCAGCGATCGTTTGCCTCGTGGCCGTCGGTGCCGTGCTGCTGTGGAGGAACTACAGGCTGAAGAACACCAACACCATTCACTTCGACAACCCCGTGTACCAGAAAACCACCGAGGACCAAGTGCACATCTGGAGGAGCAACAGCCCCGACGGTTACTCCTACCCAAAGGTGAGAGTGATAGGAGTCACTAATGTTCTCACTACACAACTTTAGCACAAGTTTCTGCTCGGCAATATGTTTTAGAAGTTGTCGAGAGCAAAAAAGCCCAAAATCTGTTTCTAATGAATTTGTGTTCAACTGAATGTAGCCTGAATTCATTCATCTGTTTCAGGACGTTCTCACACCTGTAGTTGTTTGATCTAGTCTCAATCTGTTTCTTTAACTTGGAGCCTTTTCCCTCTTGGTTCTTTTTCTTTTCACACCGAGCAAAATCCCATCAAAACAAAACCTCACTGCAAACCACGTGAGAAGGTTCACTATCGGTCAAATGGGTCTGGGGCGGGGAGTAAAATGGTAAATACAGGAGGAAGGTCGTTAGTTCTGGTCTGGTGCATATTTCTGTGACAGAAACATCACTCAGCAATTTGAAATGGAGCCGCCTACTAATATTACAGAGGCCACCGCGGAGCGTCCGCTCTGCTGCCCACAGGAGACCTGCCACTCAAACTAACACCAGGTTGTTGGGTCGGAGCGAGGTCAGATCCCGATCCCTCCACAAAACCAAAACAGAACCCAGAGTCCGATTAAAACCAGAATAAAACCAGAAAGAGTAAAAACGCCCTCGTAGATTTATAAATATTAGACAATGATATATTTTGGCAACAAAATATATCATTGTGGCGACACTTTATTCTCTGTCTGACGTCTTTTTTTATTTTCCTGTCCCCTCAGAGACAAGTTGTGAGCTTGAATGAAGAGGCAGACAATCCAGCCTTCACAGAGAACTGAGCCACGTGGAGAGAAGACCATAAGCTACCTTGGACGTCCTTTTGTGTATTTCTGTTTTTTTTACCTCACTCAGCACAACTATATGGAAGTCGAAGCCAGTACCAGACAAGCTTGAACCACTAACTCCTCCCAGAGGAACCAGCGCTCTTCAGGGGAGAAACACTTTGTCCAAACTGTGATGATTCACCTGGAGAACTGAGAGATTGTTGAAGCCACGTCACCGCGTCAGTTTAACTGAACTCATCGGAACACAACCCTCGGACTCAGGTTTCATGGATTTCACAAATGAGTGTTGTAAATATCACACATTGTTATTTTTATATTTTCCACTGGTTTAGAACAATCACATCTTGAACTATTTATAGTTTAAAGCAGCAGTTGAAATTATGCATAAGTGCTTTTTTGGCTTTGAATGAAGGCACCGGCTCCGGCTGCAGAGTTTAGCTCAGTTTGGAACCAGGAATGGAAACTACAGACATGTCAGTCGTCTCGAGTCTTGTCCCAGAACCTGCAGAACCACAAAAGTCATTTTTACTTGATGTTTTTGTACATTTTAAATGATGAAATGTTTAATAATTGAGCTTTTCAGTTGAGCCAGGTCGCCTGATAATGGTCTTTATGCACAATCTTCCAATGTCAAACATCCCCCCCCCCGTTAATGTCAAACTCTTCCACTTGTTGTTGATTGTTTTTAATTCCCGAGACAAACACAGACATTGTGTTGAGACACTCTCAGAGAAAACACACTTTACAGCCGGGGTCACAGTGACCGATAGCAGCTGTCTGTGATTTCACACTCTCTCCTGCTCCGTTCTAATGATTTGTGGGTCGGTTGTTAATACACAGGAGAGACGTCTTTAAACCCCCCCCCCCCCTCGGTGCCCCTCAGGAGGAACCACAGAATTCCTCGAAGTCGGAGAAGCTTTTGATGCGGTAACGTGCGACCGCCGGGGCCTCGCCTCGTGTCCAGCGCCCGGCCACGTGTGTGTGTGTGTATTTACATCCTGCCTTAAAAACAGAACCTCAGTTTGCCTTATTCCAGCCTCTCCTGATGGAACAGAGCCAGGGGCCCATCGGGGCTTTTCTCTTTTTGAGCTGATTCGTGTGTATCGATAAATGTGTGCCTTTTTTAAATGACTTTATTTGTTTGTGTGTTGTTAAAGTCAGTGGATTGTGTGTACAATCAAAGTGTCTGCCTGTTTACAAAGGACCGTGTGAGGGATGTGGCAGTGTCACGTGTTCCGGACCAACACGTCATTGTGTTGTGGGCCAGTGGCTCTTTTCTCAGAGACATAATTCACGAGTGGGAGTGAAGCTGTACGAAAAAAATCTTGTTTCACTGACCAACGAGCAGATCAAGTGTGTAAATATCATGTTCATAAATGTAAATATTTGTTTTTGGTTTTAATGTCAGTGGTTTAGCATTTGTTGTAAACTTTAAACATCAGCTGTACATAAATAAATGCTTCTATTTATTAGAGAATCACTTCTTTCTTGGTTTGGTTTCTGGGCCTGAATTTACACGGATGCACTAAAAGTTATGTCACCCTTTTTCACTTCTGCCTTCATGTGATCCAGTGAAAAATATTCAATATATGAGATAAATATATGAATATGAACACAAAAGTATACAGAGAAAACCTGTTGTCACCATCAGTTTTTGCTATTTTAACTACTTATTCATTCTTAGCCATTTTTTATTACAATCATTCAGTTAACTTTATCCACCAGCTACAGTTTAATGTTGTAAATACCTCTAAAATAATGAACACAGAATATTACTTTAACAGTTTATCTATTATATTCAGCCAATAGCTTGTTTCAATTGCTTATCCTTAACTTATTTTTTTTTAATTGTTCATCCGTTGCTGTAATTGTGTATTATTACTTTTAGCTGACTTAACACAACGGCTAAACAATAATATTTTCCACCTAGCTTTAGGAGAAACTATTTCAATTTGCATCAGTTGAACTTTAGCTAACAAAATCAACTTTGTATGAACCAGTTTTCAGTAACAGTTTGAAATTGTGATGATTTCTTATCTTTAACTAAATGCAATGGATTCATAAAGTTCCAACGGTTTTGACTTATTTCGATTGTTTATTCATAAATTAACTCATTCAACAGTTATTCCTTTATGGATAACTATTATAACTGTTTATCCGTTATCTTTCTCAAACAGCTTCAACTGTTCATAAACCAGATTCAGTTCATTTCAACTGTTTAATCCTCTTGAGTTCAGCTCAGTTCTTTTGACTGTCTGTGTTTGGGAACCACTTCCTGTACGACACTCGGCCACAACATCAACTTTTCCATTTTTCCTGATCCAGTTCTTTCTGCCAGTTTCTCCGTCTCCACTGGTGTCAAATCTTTTCCACTGTTCAATCTCCTCCACGTTACTTTCCATCTCCGTGTTGATGCTGGCTGAGCTGAACCCGAGCTACGTGGCAGATGATACGGTTTGAAAAATGTTCATGTTTGACTGTAAGAGCTCTGGTATGCACACATGGCGGAGAACACAGGGGGGAGGCCTATATTTCCCCCCCCCCCTCCCCTCCTCCCCCTCTTTCTCTCGGGGGGCCTGCCTGTGTTATTGTGTAGTTCCTTTTTGTGGAATGCAAGAGTTTCCTGGAAAGTCCAGACGTCACAGAGAAGCACAGAGCCACGGTTTCTTGGAATCCTCCAGCGCTGTGAGAGCACATGTCGGCAAAGTTACACAACTATTTGTGGGGAAAGTCTCTGCAATATAGTTTCATCTGTTTCCTGATGAAATAAAAAGTTATGATGACATGAAAGATAGAACGTCTGAACACAGTCTGGAGACATTTATAATCTGGTCATTTTGCACTTCACAAGATCTTTGTCGAACCATCTGTACAGTTTATTGATCTGAGTTGTGTTTGCTCAAGCAGGGCGAGCAGTTTGTGGACATCACCATGATGCGTTGGTGATGCATCTATTGGATTTGAGCTTTAGGACGACCTGACAACTACCAGAGAAGAGAATGTCTGGAAACAAACATCTGTGTGACCCCCCAAACATCTGCATCTCTAGACCGGTCCACGTGCACAGCTCAAGGTTTTCAGGAGGAGTGGAAGTTGTGAGCTGATAGTGCACAACATGCAGATAAGAGACCAACCAGTTGATGCTGACTTTCAGACTAGACTCTCCAGGGAAAACATAAACTGTAGACAAACATTAACACAGATACATTCATCCTCAGATCCTGAGTCAGATCAATAACTCGGACTCCCTCGTCTTTGATACCGTTTGCTTTTGTTTGCACGTCCGACAGAAAACGTCTGGTTTTCGAAGAAAGGATAAATCTGAATCTTTTGACATCAGCAATCATTCATTTGAACACAAGAGGTCAAGCGTGTCCAGCTGGATCATAATAAATACATCTGAGGTCACCGAGGCTTTCTCTACTTCTACATGTTTCTGTTTGTACAAAGGCCTTAATGTCCGCTTTTCATCTTTAGTTCAGCTTCTATCTCAGGTTTATTATAAACAGCCGAACAAGTTGTTTTTTCTATGTGATCACATTTACATTTTGGTTTGGAAGAAACATTAAAATCCTCTTTTAGTTCATTCCCTGTTTTCCACTTATGGACATCACACCACCGGACCACATTTCTGTACCGGTTCCAGCGAATCACCAGATATTGAGACACGATCGCTGAGTGGGTGGAAATACAACATTAGCGCTCGTCTACATAAACAAATAGACCCAGCTGGAGGCTCCGTCCCTGGACAATCTCTGACCTTTGCTCAGGCCATGTTTTGCAGGAGAGAGAGAGAGAGAGAGAGAGAGAGAGAGACACTCCTCAGACAGTGGCTGGTTCCTCTAATCGTTTTTAATCCAACTTGTTCAGGGAGAATATGATTCATTTGTTGTATCATGAGAGACAGGAAACTGAAAATCATGATGTTCAACTGGTTTTTAACTGGATTCCATTTGGTTTCTCCCACACAAACAAAACATGTAACACAATAAGAAATATGTGGGAAAGGATCAAAGCACGAAGAATATATCATCTGCATCCAGAGAGAAAGACAGATTTATCAAAAGAGCTTTTGTGTGGCTTTCTTTTAATCCAATGGGTCTTTGTTCATAGAAACGTACTGTACAAATAAAACATTTTTATTGTTGTTGTTGTTATTGTAATATTCCTGATGAGCACCTAAGATCAATTAATTAGGTGATTCATCTATATTTACAATTATTTTAACCACTTCTGTAGGTTTTTGTTGGTTTTAGAATCTCAAATATTACGATTTGCTGATTTACCTACATGATGCTCAACGCAAAGCAAATACACAGTACAACCGATATGGGACAACAGTGTGTACTTTATTGTTTTTCATTACGTGCCACTTGTGTGAGTTTGTCTGTCTGTGATCAACATCCAGTGTCATACGTCTGCTTCTCCTCGCTGACGTCCCAGAACAGGTCGGGGGTCAGGACACATAATGTTTTGTTTCATAGAGTCCTCTCATGTTCAGTAAATATCCCCCCTCATCACTGGTCATGATTCTGAAAATACCCCCCCCCCCCCCCCCCCCCCCGCTGTATTGATCACTGACTCAGCTTTAGTTGAAGCTGTTGTTTACTGGCGGAGGTGGTTCACTGACAAACCCACTGACACAGACGCTACTGTCACTCAGAGTCAGAATTAGACTAATATTGACTGAGTCATTGAATGAAAGATATTTAAGTCATTTTAATGAAATATCTTAAATGTAAAGCTGAAGTAAACACAGGTGATGATTTATAAAGACTTTAAAAGCAACATCTGAATGTTTATAGAAGACTACAGACAAACACCTCGGATCTTAGGATGTGGAGCTTTAATATTCTAAAAACTTATTCTCCTCTACATCACATTGTTTATATTATATTTTAATATATATGTATGTATATTGTTTTTGTAAATCTTTATTATCGGCACAACCTGATTTGAGGATGATACATAATATCTTAGTGTTCTGTTATTACTTATAAAAAGAAAATGTTTAAAGCATTTTTCACAAGAAATAAAATTACACAACATTTCCTAGAATTTAAATTATTTCTCTAAAGGAGGTGAAACTGTCCCGAGCGCGCCCTCTATAGGTCAGCGTGTGTAAACCCATCTGCCTGTTGCACCGGAAGCCACGTGGTCTCCCCGTCCCACGTGTGTTCCTGCAGCTGACATGGCTCCTCGTCGTTAGCTCGTCGTGTCTCAGCTTCACGTGGGTCTCTCTCTCCTCCCGGGATTCGAACATGTCGGGGAAGCCGGAGCTGAAGATCAACCCGCGGTTTGCGCAGAACTACGACAAATACCGACAGAGAGAAGAACTCCAGCGGCGTAAGTGTGTCGATGCTAACCGAGGAGCTAACAGAGCAACGTGGGAGGGGGAGCGACGCTAGCTTGGTTGTTTATCTCTTGTGTGTCTGTTAATAAACAGGAAATGAGCACGTTAACAAACAGGAGCAAAATGATGGGGTGAATGTAAACAAGGCGGAGGTCGTAGCTGGGATTTAATGAAAGTATCGTTAAACTAAAGTTAAAGAAACAATAACAAACAGACTTTAGTAAACAAATCCATCATTAGACCAAACACATTCAAATATATTAAAAAGTTCTGTTCTCCCATCAGTCATGGTGTTAAACTGGGATTTTTAGTCCACATTTTTGTATATTATTTATGTTCTTTTTACATTTGTATGTCCCCTTGCAGTCATATCGCATTTCTAAATCAATCAAGTCAAATCTCCCCACTTTGGGACCAGTAAAGGATTATCTTATTTTATATCATAATCCCTGTAGATTCCTGTTAAGCTACGTATATGTATATATAAAGGATATTAAACATAAGCTTGTACACATAGGAAACAATGTTATTGTCTTTAACAGTGTAGTCTAATTGTCATACCTTTCTATAAGCGCAAAACAAGTCTTTGAATGTGATTATTTATTCTTTACTCAAACATGTATTATTAACAGTATCTAGCAGAAGATCACAGCTGTGTTAGTTATTTATTTAACAGATTGTTTATTTTTAAGGGTTGTTTTTCAAGTATGTGGAATTAAAAGTCCAAATTTAAGTAAATAAGGTAAAAGGAAAAACAAATGCATCTTTCTGCCCTGTGTTGTTTTGCAGTGAAGGATCGATACGGAGACCGAGCAGATGACAGCGACTCGGAGTCGTCTGAGTCCAGCTCCGATGACAGTGAAGTGGTCGGTGTCCATTCTTCCTCCCTCTCTGTTAGTAGATAAACTTTCTCACTGAGGTTTTATGACTGTTTTCTCCCCCCCCCCCTCTCTCAGGAGCTGGACCCTGCAGTCGAAAGAGACTTTTACAGAACGTTGTCGCTGCTGAAGAAGAAAGATCCAAAGATCTACGAGAAAGATGCCAAGTTCTACTCAGAAGGTGACTGACCATCCGGGGTGTTGCCTTCACATTCAGAGTTCTCAGTAAAGAGATGATGAGACTATCTTTTGGTTTTTCAGGAGCGTCCACCACTGAGGAGAAGCCCTCGACTTCACAGAAAGCAGCGAAGCCCATGTACCTGAAGGACTATGAGCGTAAAGTCATACTGGAAAGAGAAGGGTGAGCGTCCGGACCTCAACCAGGCGACTGGGTCTGATTCATCAAGTCTCTCAGATTGTGATGTCTGTCCCAACTGGGCTCAAATCCTCAGAGTGACAAATTCTAGCTCCGATCTTCAGGAGTTAAAGCAACTTTTTAAATCGTAGGAAATCTGTCTGATCTGTGTTCAGGAGACTTGGAAACTTTAAAAACAAGAGTTTGATTAGTTGAGTAACAAAAGCTTAAATCGTATTGTTTTGCAGAAAATATGATGATGAGGACGACAGCGATGACGAAGAGGCCGCCATGAGAAGAGAGGTAGTGAAACCTATACGTTCATTCTGCTGCCTCCTGATCCTCGTGTGTGTCACATTTTTTAAACGTGTTTCTTCCTCGACAGAGAGCTGCCTCCCCGAGCTACATCCAAGAGCAGAAGCAGCTGAAGGAAAGGTGAGACTCAACCCATCTAGAAACTGTGCTGCAGTATCACTCACAGGCAATTCACAGAAACCTAAACCTCTCGTCAGCTTCCGGAAGTTCATCCAGGACAGTGACGAGGAGGAAGAGGCCATGGAGGAGGACGAAGGAGCCCAGCTGCTGACGAGGAGGATCAAATCACAGGAGGAGAAGGTCAGACGCTGGAACCTGCTGCTCCTCTTGAAATAACACAAAAGCATCAGAGCTCAGGTTGAACTTGTTCGTATCTGTTGGCAGGATAAAGAAGAGGCGGACTACTTGGATTGGATGAAAGGTCAGGGTGAGCTGGACGGTCCAGAGGAGGTGAAGGACATGGTGAGTGTCTGCGTTTAGACCTGAAAGAGAGAGAGTGAAAGAAATCCTGTTGGAACATGTAAACATTGAATCGCTGGTTTGTGTTGGGACAGAAATACCTGAGGGACTACTGGAACGACCCGGAGCTGGATGAGAAGGAGTGCTTCCTGAGAGACTACGTCCTGAACAAGGGCTACAAGGAAGGGGACGACGAGGACCGGTACGTCTCCGTCTGGAGGTTAGGTTTGAGTTCTTGGGCCGTGAACGGAAGTTGTATGTTTTAAATTCTCCTGATGCGTTCAGGATCCCAACTTACGACGAGCTGGTCCAGGATGATGTGAGCGATT
Organism: Platichthys flesus; assembly: GCF_949316205.1. NCBI lineage: Eukaryota > Metazoa > Chordata > Actinopteri > Pleuronectiformes > Pleuronectidae > Platichthys > Platichthys flesus. Next base: position 2,284,385 of record NC_084960.1, read on the forward strand.
CTGAAGAGGAGGGGGAATCCTTCTTGCAGCGGCAGGAGGACTTTGAGAAAAACTACAACTTCCGCTTCGAAGAGCCTGACGCCACGCAGATCAAGACCTACCCCCGAACCATCGCCACCTCCGTGCGCTCCAAGGACGAGCGCAGGAAACGCAAAAGGGATGAAGTGAAAGAACGAAAGGACAAGGTGTCTCATCCAATCAAGCTCTTGATCTCTAAATATTGACCTTTGCTCTCTCTGCTCCTTAGCAGTAAATAATAATCTGCCCTCGGACGCTCGTGAACCTCTGTCTCTCAACCCTCTCAGGAAAAAGAGCAGAAGCAGGAGCAGCTGAAGCAGCTGAAGAACTTGAAGCGCAACGAGATAGTGGAGAAGCTGAACAAGCTGAAGGAGCTGACGGGCAACGAGCAGCTGGCCTTCAGTCAGGTGGACCTGGAGGGAGACTTCAACCCAGAGCAGCACGACCAGCTCATGCAGGTGGGTGGACACAAACATCCAGCTTTACAACCTGAGGTCCTTCCCCAGCTCACCAGTGTATTTAGTGACTAATTAGACGTGACAGTGTGTTTTTAACACATTCAAATCATCTACATGAAGCAACTAAGGTCAGAATTCTCCACTTGATGCTGATTCTGACCTATTTCAGGTTTACGGTATATAAAAGTGCTGTTTACTTGACCGTGTCTTATCCATAGAACTTTATTAATCTGGTTAACATTGGCGTCCATTTAAAATGTCTGTGGGCTGATCCTTGGCTCAGCTGACCCCCCCCCGAGTGGGCACAGATGCATCATGGGAGTAATTAAACCCAGGTGTGTGCTACTCAGTACTCAGCTTACACAGGTGTTTTGTGTTTGGCTAATTGGACTGAGAGCATGTGACTCAGAGCTTCAGTGTTTAAAACCCACTGCTCCCAGTAACCAGCCTGCTCCCAGTAACCACTCTGCTCCCACTGCCCTTCATCAAGAGAACAACTTTAAACCTTCCTCCTTTTCCTTTCAGAAATTCTTTGGAGATGAATATTACGGAGGAGAAGAAGATGAAAAGCCTCAGTTTGATGATGAAGACGATGAAGGTAGCTTTTCTTCATCCTAGTTTGTGCAGCGTTGTTGAGTTGTGCATGTTTTATTTGTGTGGAAAGAAACCTGTTGCAGCCACTTTGAAATGTAAACTGAATGAGGACCCCTTGTCCTTCAAGGTGGAGCTTGAGGTTTAAATGTTTTAGTTGTAGCTTCGAGTCTAGAACGTTTGAACAGGTAATAGTTGAGTGTCATGCTGACCTGTGACGCTTGTGTGTTCAGAGCACTGGAACTGGGACACTTGGACCGGAGAGGGACAAGAGGACGTCTACGAGGGAGAGGGACATGATGCCTCTGAGCCACACTGTGACGATCAAGACTTCATTGTGAGTCTTCTATCATTTTACCTGAAGGCATCATTTCATCCTGCGCTACTCGGATCGCTCACTCTGCTCATTTCATTTCAATAGATGGATGCCGACTTCGACCCGACTCAGCAGCCTGCCTCCAAGAAGAAGAAGAAAAAGGAGAGGAAGAAGATGAAGAAAGAGGATTTACCGCAGATGGGCAAAAAGAGAAAGAAGTCTCACTTTGCCGAGGCCATCACCCAGAACAAGCCTGTGTTCGATCCTCGTGAGTGTCCCGGGTCTCCTCACGTAGAATCTGTGTTGTGGTTGTTATCTCACCGAAGACTGTTTGGGTTTCAGAGGAGAAGAGCTTCGAGCAGTACCTGGACGAGTACTACAAGCTGGACTATGAAGACATCATAGACGACCTCCCCTGCAGGTTTCGCTACAGACAAGTCCTCGCCAACGACTTCGGTCTCTCCACAGAGGAGGTGAGGACACTGGACCTAAATAAACTGAGTTCACAAAGACCTGCGTCTCTTCAGCTGCTTCCAGACATGAATTTTCAAACTAGAGTTTCCAAGCTCATAGCGGCTCTGGAGTTCTGTGGACACCAGACGTGATGTTTTGGGGATTTGTGAATAGTCGGTTGTTATAGTGTAAAAAATATAATAATGTGTAGTGACTGGATGTTGGTGATTGCTGCAGTGATGAGTCATGAGGTGGATGAACTGGTATTGCTTCCCTCCGGGGAAAGCTCTGACCAGGAAATGATCTCTCATTAATCTTCTCTCTGAGCAGGACACACACTGATGAGATAAAGCGGCAAAAATAGTTTCTAAATATTTAGATTATACAGAAGTGTGTTGCATGAAGATGTAAATGATTGATTCGTACTATTGAATAAATGTGGTTCTTTCTTCAGATTTTACATGCAAATGACATGGAGCTGAACCGGTGGTGCTCTCTGAAGAAGACCTGCATGTTCAGGTACTGCTGCCTTCCTCACAGGTTCTACACTTGTTCTGTTCTCGTGTCATTTACTTCACGTGAATCCTTTTCTTTCAGGACTGACCGGGAGGAGGTGAGTGATTTGAAAAACTACAAGATCAAGGCCCTGAATGAGAAGAAGAGGAAAGAAATCCTGAGCTCGGTTTATGCTGAGTGAGTAAAACACAATTTGTAGACTGATCAGTAAGGAATCCACCTTTACTGTAATAATGATATGAATTTAATCTACAGGAAAGAGGAGTTGGCTAAAACCAAGGGGGGGAAGAACAGGAGAGCTCGTCCAAACACTGAGAAGCAAAGCACATCAGCTGAGAACGGTGACGCCGGCCCAGCCATGGACTCGACTGATGAGACGACTGCTCAGGCTCTTGGAGAGGACAGCAAGGAGCAAGAAGACGAGGAAGAGTTCCTGATACCCAAGAAAGAGACGGAACAGGAAGAGGAACCACAGCCTGCTGCTGTCGAGGCGGCCGAGAAAGTCATTGAGGTGAAAAACAGGACTGAGAAGCCAAACTGGCCCAAGAAGAAGTTGAAGCACTCGGGTGGACGTCTCCTCTCTGCTCGCCGCGGCCTGACGATCGGCGGCCGCGAGTTCAGTCGACAGAGACTGAAGGCTTACGGTCTGAACCCCAAGAGACTGTACTTCAAACAGCTCGGCCGACAGCGACGGAAAGAGAGGGAGAAGATGGAGAAGCAGAAAAACAAGGAGTGATAACTGCCCCTGATGAGCCCACTTATTTTATGATTTAACAGCTAAATACCTTATGTTAACTTCGTTTCATATTGACCATTAGATTTCAACAATTTGTACTAGTTACAATAGACAATTTCTACAAATTCTGGGACCAAGTCTGGAATCAGCTTCTTGCTTTCATATAGTGAACATTGAGATTTCAGAATCTGTAATAAACATGCAGGAGAACTGATTACTGGTGTGTATTGATAAAAACACTGAGTCTGATGATGAAAGCAATAAAATGAGTGTTTGCCAACATTGTGTGTTTTACAGTGGAGTTGTGTTGAAACACTTGATGTTAAGCGCTCCTACAGAATCCTTGTTCTTTAGATTATTTATTCCTTTGAGTGTTTTCTGCCTGACACTTTATTTAGTGGTTTTGTATTTACAATAATTCAAGATTTTTCCTTTTGGTTCCATATTCACAATTTTAAGGGTCGAATTGCACACGTAAAGATAACTACACAAATACCTTCACTACAACCAATCTCTGATTAATTTGATTCACTTTTCTTAGTTTAGACTTATTTGGTTGCGCCACCATTACAACAGGAAATGTGTTGCATGATTAGCCAAATGTTTCAAATGCAAGCAGTTCAAATAAACCTTAATTCTAGTATAAATTAATCCTTAGAGAGACTTGTACAACTGATAATAAAATCAAAAATATCATACAATCTCCAGACCTGTTATAGAATGTGTCATGTGCCTGACGTCCGTTATACAAATTGAGGCAGAAGAGAAAAACAAAAGTGAATTCCTGATGAAACGGAGGAAACTTCACGTTACATAAAAATAGATCATATTACCTGAAAAGACTGAATATAGGAATCAGATCACCTTCCGTACACAACAGCAGGGGGCGCTGTAACGCCAGAAGCTAACGGGAATCCACCAAAGAAGAAGAGAGAAGAAAAGAGGCGCGCACCGGACTGTCGTTTGAATCCCGGAAGTAGCTGCTCGGTAACTAGTCCTCTTCTTCTTCAGTTTGTCAACAACAGATTTATTTATCGTGTAAAACTTGTTTTAGTGTCTTTAGGTGAAAAGAGTCCGTTTGAAAGTTAAACACGCGACAGTAACTTACATGCGATGTGTTTTAATTCACGTTAACTCCGCACGTTACGTTTATTCTGATCGTCGTTAGCGTAAAGAAACTCAGCGATGCTAACGTGTTCTCTGACTGCTCTATATTAAATAATAATAATAATTATAATTCACCGTTAACTTCTTTATCATTCAGCTCCGTGTGGATTTAACTGAAGCTCAGCGGCGTTAGTATTAAAGTACTCAAACCAGAAACCAGAAGTACTCACAGAAAGGTACATTTTAGAATAACGAATAGCAAAATGAATACTTCACTGGTTCAGTAAACAACAATATCCTGAATATGTTGTTATAATAGTGTTATTTCACCGGGACTAGGCAATAAAACTACACCAGTTACTGTAATACTATTATTTTCATCAGCAGTAATATGGCAGAATGTGAATGTGTTGTTTATTTTGAAGATGAAGTTGTGGAAAGACCTAAATCTTTAAATCTATTCATTTAAAAACAATTTGAACAAGTGATGTATGTACCAGGTCTGTTTTTATTCTTTTAAGTGTGTGTTAGTTTTCTGTTTTTGCATTTATACACTGAATTCCATGTTTTTAATGACTTTGAAATATACTCTCCTACCACTTATTTACAAATATACATTAATTTAATGCTCCGGCATTGTGCGAGGGTTACACAGTTTAAAACCACAACCTAGACCTTAAACTTATTTAAAATGAATTATCCAAATGACTCGAATGACATTGTTTAATCTCCAAATCTTTCACTGCCGTCTTCTCCACTTTGCACTAATTTTTAACAAACATGTAACATCTCCCCTTCCATGTCTCCCGTTAGCGTCCAGTCTACCCACGATGGCCAAGGCTCAGAAGTTCCGTGACCTGGAGGAGATGGGGGAGACGCTGCTGGAGTACATCAGCAGCAGCCAGTCCGACCGACTGCAGCGGCTGAAGATCGAACATCAGGCCCTGTTTGACCAGCACCTGGCGACAAAGAAGATCGTGACGCAGATTTTAAAAGGCAAGTTATCGGACATTTTTATGACCTGTTGTGTCTGTTTCACTGTCATTGTTGTATCCAGTAGAGTGTCCCCTCATGTCAGCTGCAGTGTGTTCATCTGTCTGTCACCGTCCTTCACCCACAGAAGAGGCTCAGATCGAGGAGAGTGTGAGTCAGAGGCTGCTGGACATGGAGGAGGAGAAGCAGCAAAGAGACCAGGAGCTGCAGACTCTGGAGGAGCAGCTGAGGCAGTGCATCGCCAAGAGCCAGATCACCGACTCGGAATTGCAGTATCCTTTTGTTTTTGTTGTGTGTGTGTTTGGAATGTAAAGAGTTTCTTTAAGGGGGCTTTCTAAATCCCATCGGGCTGCATTCCGCTGTTTTCTGTTTGAGAGTCCTTAACCCACGTCCAGGTTTCTGAAGGGAGAGCTGGAGAGCGTGAGAAGCACTGAGCACCAGCTGGAGACTCTTCAGAGTGAAGTGGACGAGGACACCACAGAGGTTATCCCCTCAGCAGTGTGAGTACTGGGATAGAAGTAACGTCAGGCAGAGAGAAGAGGGAAGAAATGAATCTCATTGAATTGTTTATTCATAATCATGAGGATTATTAAACAGTTTGGATCCTTTTCTAATAAAAAAACATCCGAGGCTTTAGTTTTTATTTCAGTTTATAGTGACACAGTCTCCTCGTGTTATTCTGAGCTGCTGTGATAGAATTAGAGAGTAAAAGCATCAAGAGGAATCCTGTCAAGAATCAATTCAAATGAAGTGAAATCTGTTTATTATATTTATTTACTTCATGAGTTCAACTCTCCCTACGTTAGTCAGAAGATCTGTGGAAACTCTGAAACAGTAAAAGCGTGAGTTTGACCCTCTCAGGATCCTGTGGTTTTCCACTGATCTGATTGGTCGGTAGTTCTGCCGTTGACGGGTTTTGATCTCTTATCTTAAACTTTACCGGCTCCGGAGCAGATTAAAGAGAGTTATGAGCCCAGTAACAAGTGTTTAACCTGATATCAACACAAGTTCTGAGTATTGTTTGATTTTGATTTTTAATATTCCATCCACTGCAGGTATGTGGCTCAGGTTTACTACCTGATAACCAAGATCAAGTGGGAATACGACGCTCCACCCAACACACTAAAAGGAGGTATGGTTCTACTTTGTGTGCTCATGTGTGTATTCACAGTGTCTTGTGTATTGTGTCTAACACAAGGATTGTTTCCTCTTTGCAGTTCACTACGGTGCAGATCTGGCAACCCCCGTCAACATCGACACCTCTGTGCAGAGTCGGAGTAACGTGAGCGACCGGCTGTGGGACTTCGTCAGCACCAAGTGGTAGACGGAGGAGGGTGGTGCAGTCGGGCCAATTGTGTATATTTATGTGTTTGTGTGTTTGTTGTATTCTTATCTTCACTATAACGTGTATATTGTTTTAAAAGATTAAATCCTTCTGATAAATGGTTTTGTAGCTTCTACCGTATAGTCTTTAAAAGTCTTAATTTGAACTTGTTGAAACCTGCTGTTCTGTGGTTTTTCAGACCAGGCTGAGTGCAGGTCGGTCACTAGGTGGCGCTGCAGAGCTGTTCAGTGCTGAGGTGTCATCATGTAAACATTTTTAAATGCCAACGTGGTTTCAGATCAAAACACACTCAGATGAGACCAGTTCCAAATTTGTGTCTCTTAACAACCACACAAACTCGGGCAGACAGAGGGAAGCTGTTGAAAGCTCGGCTCGGGTTTGTTGGGGCTTTAGTCAGATGATTTTTGAAGAAACTTAATTTTCTGTTCATCCACATCAGTCCAGTACTAATGTGTTGTTATTAATGATTTAAATGATATTAATGTGGACGTCTAAATAATAACATGAGCTGTAAAACCCGTGTGAGCTGTGATTGGCTCCAGTCCCATGAGACCCTCAAAGTAGAAGAGGAACAGAAAACACATGGATTGATTTACAGTATTTGTTTTGTTTGCATCGACCTTTACTTCCTCTCGGCTGCGGGCAGAAGTTTATTATTATGACATGTTTAATCAGATATTTTATCTGAATACTCCTCACTTATAGTTCAGCTGTTTATGATTTATAACATTTAGTTTTGGTTATTTATTTATAGTTTTTATCCAGCCACATGAAATGTTTTATTTTATCCAGGCAGTTTATTGATTTCTTTTTTTCAAAAAATTATTCCAACTGTTTACCAAATATTGCTGACATCAAAATGTCCGTATCACGATCAGTGTTGCGTTATTATTCTTTTTCACTTAAAGAGTGATTGTTGCTCTTGAGAGAAAGTTGTGGTTTTAAACTCATATTTATAACAAACACTTGATAAACAAGACATTCTATAAATCTGAGGTCGATCAATTATGTGTGTTAAACCAAAAGTTTGGTTTAACACACAAACTTTTGTGTGTTAAACCTCCTCCCTCAACCTTCACAATGCAATCGCAATATATCGATATTTATTGTCGCTATATTGCTATTGATAGAAATTCTGTTTCAATTATTCTACAGTTATTGTTATTGTTTATCACCCAGTCCTGTGTTGTTCATACGGTTCCAACAAGTCATGCTCATTGTTAACTGTGTTTATTTAATATTTACTTTTAGCTGGAAACCAGTTTGCTCCCACGATGTCGATTAGTTTTGCTTCTGAATCATCAGTGTAGTTCACACAGGAAAAAGAGACTGAAGACATTTCACTGTTGAAAACTAATATGAGTGATTACTGGTTGACGCTTGAAGGATGAAAATCTGCCACTGGTGTATTTAGGAACCACCTTGAACCAGTACATTTCCACCATAGATGGAAAGCGTAGCCGTTTCCATCTCAGACGTCTAGTTCTAACAAGATAGCAGGGAACTGTCATGTAAAGTGATGTATCAGTGAAGAGACAAAGATCCCATGATGCATCTTGTCTCTAGAGTCTAGACGATGCCCACAGACTGTTTCTGCAACGCACATCACTTCTTTTGATCTGCTCATCACTTGCCCACAGGCCTCCTCTGCTGAGAAGTGAAACCTGCCCGTCCTCTTGAGACGCGGGGTGCAGCACGCCGCTGCACGGTGGGCAGGATGAGAGAGTCGGGGAGGCTCAGAGTCACACGTACCATAACATGTAAGAACCACACACCCACGAGTGGTTTCCTTACGATAAACAACGCATCGAGGTCTCTGCCTCTTCACCGGCTGCTCAGCGCGTCGAATCCAGTGGTTTAACAGGTGGTTTGCAAGGGGGCGCCGGGTTTGTCATTTAGCAACAAGCATGTTATGGCTTTTGTTGTTTCATAACTGAGGCTTTAAATGTTTAAATATTCTATTACCATCATTTTAATTTTAGATTCACTCTTACTGCTCAATGTGGAACTTGTAGCTTTAAAAATTAGAAAGTTCTGGTGTTGTATTTAATTAATCTCTTGAGAAGTGGGTGAGATCCGCCTAAAACGCCTGCCTGAGGAATACCCAAATTAAATTGAATGCTGTTCTTGAACCATTTGGAGTACATGTATAATCTTGGTCTCTTTTGAAAGGTTACATTCTGACCTCTCCTCCAAAACAGTCAGAATCACTCTAAGCGCTACTGGCATTGAGTAATAGCAGTTGGCACACAGTGAAGTAGAAGGTTTTTATTTCCGCCTGAATCTTTTTGGGTAAACAGTTGCCTGCAGTTGACTCTAGCTGGGACTGATGAGCTTGAAAACACAATGGGACCCTAGCAGGAAGCCTTGACTAGACCAAGTTCAAATTTGATAACAGTACCACAGAAAATGAATATTTGACAGATTATTTCCTAAGTGCATGTCTAGGCGTTTTCCACAACTACACTACAGTTGTGTTGAATCAAGCCTTTTGTGATACAGAGTCCAAAATAACCTCATAAATATATACTTATAATTTATCACAGGGTCATTGGACTGCATTTGATTTTTCACTTTTATCAAAACTAATTTGTAAAAAATTGTTAAAAGGGGAAAACCAGTTTAACCATTGACTATCAGTTATAGAAAATGGTAAAAGATTTCCTTGGGTTGACAGACTATGATGTGGTTCAACTGCTTTAAGTGAAAAAATAGATTATTAAAACTGAGACATATGGTAAACTTATAATTTGTAATAAAAATGTAATAAGTTACTTTAACAAAATGTAATGAGTGATTATAACAAATAGAATTGGGTCACTTTATTACAACGTGTGGAGATCAAGGACTTAATGTTTTTGATATGATTCACGTAGAGATTTTTACTGCAGAGTAGATGATGGGTTTCATCTTCACAGTATAATCACACTTGTGAGTTTGCTCTGTTTATATTTATTTTCCTACAACTCGTCCGGTGAGAAAAGTGAAATAATCAACAAACCTCGATTTCAACATAATTCACATATATTTATTCAGTGCACATATAAAACTGACATAACTTAAATGTTTTTTTTTCTTTCTTTTTTTTACAGTACAAAAATGCGGCTCACACAAATTTTAAGATATTTACAATGTGTACTTAAAAAAAAACCTCAGTGAAAATATACTTTATTTCTTTACATTTATATATACAGGTGGATAATTAGGAAAGTGTCCAGACAATGAAAACCAGCCGTCACTGATCTGAAAGACGAGAGTGTTTCCATCCTCCCTTCTCGTCTCTGTGGATAAAAATAGCTGAATCCCATCATTAACTGGTGAGGTGAAGTTTCTCCCAACAACAAAGCTCCGGAGACTCTTTCCTCCACAAGCTGGAGCACGAAAACTGCAATATTGAAGTTTGTAAAACCGAAAAAAAGGCGTCAACAAACCTCCACTTGTCAGATTTTACTGCTCCTACTCATTCATCATGTGTCGCTACATATGTTCAGGGACCTCCAGAGCTGCAAACCACCCAGAGCCAGCTCGCCATGTGACGTCTGCAGAAGCGTCTCCAGCCCACAGAGCCTGTGATGTTGGCGGTGGAGGAGGAGGGGTGGTGGTGGTGGGGGGGGGGGCCCTCTCCCCAGCACCGGCGCTGACCAACACTCACATGGTAGAAATTACATGGTTCTGGCTGCTGGGTTTGGGTGTGGACGCTCCGTGTTTGTAACAACGTGTGATTACTGGCTGCACGCCGGGCGGAGATAAGGATCGATCTCCTGCCTCCTGGGCTCGGGCCCTCGTCTATCAGATGCTCGGCCTGCTGGGACAGTCTCTAACTTCATGAGGTGAAAGGACATTTTACCAGATGGAACTTCCTCTGACAAACACTGGCCCTGTTTTGTCCAAAGAGACAAATTTAATACTAGTTTTTCACGAGATTAATGATTTCATGATCGTATCATAGAAACTGTTCTTTCTCCCAATTTGGACATTTATCCCAAATGTCGAGCTTATGTTTCCTCGTGAAGACAAAAAGAGAATAACTGAAACTGTGACGCAGTGACACTTAATACTTCGGCCCTTCTCGTGTTCGTGGCCCCAGTTCTCAGTCTGAGTATCTGCTCTCAGGGCAGAGCCGTGTGTCATGTCTTGCTCATCCTGGGGTAAATGGCCTTGATGGTCGAGGGTGTACAGTTACCGGAGGACACCGTCGTCTCCAGCCCCTCCAGCCTGTGAGAGGCCGCGTCCGTTTTACTGGTGCTGCACTCCAGGAAGGGAATCCCGATCTTCTTCACGTGTCCGTCCTTCGTCAGGAGGCAGGGCCGGCACAGCAGCCGGATGATGGCCTTCCTCATGTCCTTGCTGGTCAGCGTGTAGATGATGGGGTTGAGGAGGGAGTTGAACATGGCGATGCCCAGGAAGTAGTCGGCCTTGAAGAGCACCTCGCAGCTTTTGGCCGGACAGCAGAAGTCCAGCAGCAGGAAGATGAAGAGGGGCAGCCAGCAGGCGATGAAGACCCCCAGGACGATGGTGACCGTCTTCAGCAGGGCCATGTACTTCTGGGACTTGCGGTAGAGGCCCTTGCGCTGGGGAACCGACGCCAGGTGCTGAGTGTTGGACTTGACGATGCGGAAGATGCGGACGTACAGCACCACGATGGACATGAGGATGGCGCTGAAGATGGTGATGCAGAAGAGGATGTAGCTTTTGGCGAAGAGCGGCAGGACCGTGGAGCACTGGTCCAGCTGTCCCATGCAGTTCCAGCCCAGGACGGGCAGGACCCCCAGGAACACGGACAACACCCAGCTCGCCCCGATCAGGGCGAACATGCGGCCCTGCTTGTCCCCCTGGTACGGCTTCATCCTCACCATGGTCACGTGGCGCTCGATGGCGATGGCCAGCAGGCTGATGACAGAGGCGGCCAGCATGATGAACACCCCCCCCTCCCTCAGGAACCACAGCACCGGGGTCAGGTTGAGCGTGTTGGAGCCGGATGCTATGAGGTTCACCATGTAGGTGAAGCCGGCGAGCAGGTCGGAGAGGGTCAGGTTGCCCAGCAGGTAGTACATGGGCACGTGGAACTTCTTGTTCTTCCAGATGGCGATTAGCACCACGGCGTTCTCCGCAATGATGAGCAGGCAGACCAGCAGGAAGGCGATGGCCTCCGGTTTGAGTCCGTCCGTGTACTTGTTCTTATTCAGCTTGCCCGTGTAGTTGTAGTGCTCTATGATGACCAAGTTGCTCTGGTACTCACGAAACATCCTCAGCAGGTTTCCAGAGGACGGCGGCATGGGCATCTCAGACGGGCCCACGGCAGCGTAGGCAGCGTGGGACATATCTGTCGTTTCTCTATTATTTCCCACAAGTCAGTGCTTCGTTCTTTTCTTGTTCCTTGAATCAGATCCACAGAAGGTTTCTCATATAGTCCTCAGGTTGAGCATTATCTCTTCCTTCTCTGGATGTGAAAGTTAAAAAACGAAGCTGCTGCTTCGGGGGAAAGTTCCTTTTGAAGCTAGAAAATAGGATTTCCTGTGGTTGGAGAATTCTCCTCCTTTTTTTCTAAACAAGAAAATCAGTCTGTTCGATGCCCGGGCTGCGCGCTAGGAGGCGATGAGAGCCAGTCTGCGTAAAACCAGAGGAGAAGAAAGTGAGTGGCAGGAAACAAACACGCCAGGAAACAGAGAATTTAAATAAAAGCAGCAACGGTCTTTAACAGCCAGAGAGCAAAGAGGTAATTAACACATAATTGCGATCTTATCAATTTAAATAATGAGGTTGGGGGGGAGACCCTGTGATAAGTGAAGTGGCGACTCCCCAGAAATAACGTTTTTTCCTTTACGAGGAAAAAAATGGAAAGCTGAAAAATTTTAGCCTGAAAGTTTAAACTTTAAGAGTAAAACGAGGAAAGTTTAAAATCGGATCCTGAGTTTTAATCAATTATTTACTTTAATCCATTGAGTTGAATGTTTTCCTGCCACTTCAGACTCAAAACAAGAAATTCACCCGCAGCTTTTTACTTCTCATTCATGCGTAACTCTGCGTAAATACGCATTACGCATTCCAAACCGGTAATTTGGAATTATAAAGTTTAACCAGACAGATAAATGGATCATAGTCAACCGAGAAATGTTTCAGTAAATGCGTTACTATGAAGTTTAACATCTCATTTATCCATGATCGTGCGTAAAAGTCGCCCCTGGCACGGCTGTGACGTCTCTGAGCGGCACAGCCTCACTTCACGACCACCGCTCCCAACCGAATCAGACCAACATGACAAAAAGAACATTCACCACGCACCTGTATAACTTTGTAAATATCCAGAGAGGCTTCACAGCAGCGGAGGAGAGAGCAGGACGCGAGGCTCCGTGGGTCCGCGCGCACCGCAGTGTGATGTGCGAGTGGGGCAGGGCAGGACTCGACACGCAGAGGGTTGGTCCGTAATGATTGTGCCCTTCAACGATTCTCTCTCCCTCACACTGTGCCCCCCCCCCCCCTCCCCCCCCGGAGGATCTGGCTCCATGACAGATTATGAGATTCTGTTTGGTTTCTTTGGAAGAAAGTGAGATTTGCACCTTATCAGTTTGCCCTCAGGTGCCTGATCCTTCCAGGAGTAATGACAGTTTGCAGGTCGGTGCATGGCTTGTGGATCAGGTTTGTCAGATAAGTTGGAAATCTGTCTCTCCCAAACGGTTGATGTGAGAGAAACGCTCACACAAGTAAACTCAAAAACTAAAAAGCCACAAGTCAATTCTCCAGTGGAAAAATAGTAATTTGTGAGTGTGTGGTGTGGTCGAGGTCTGTTGAGCAGAAACCCCACGTTTCAGAAAATAGCTTCACTCCTATAGGCCTCATCTGTAATTATCTTAAAGCTGAAACATGAAAACAGAAAAAACACTTTTATTTGAGGACATACATGAGATTTCATTCAGCTACATTTCCGAGAACATGTGAGGAAACAAACGTTTGCTCCTCTTTCTCTTCCTCCGGGGTCATTTTGCATGCGAGTGGTGAGGGGTGTTAAATAAATTAGGATAACTAATGTTTCTCCCGACTGTGACTCAATGAGTTTAAAGACATCTCCGTCTAATTCACTATCTCATTAGCAAACACAACTGGAGAGAGAGAGATCGAGATCACAGCAAGAGGCTCATCATTACCCCCCCACCCCCCCACACACTACCTTTGACTGATTACCCTCTTAGACATTCTGTCTGATTTGTTGATCAACAGAATCTGTTTTGATTTATATGTGGATGCAAATCTCCACTAAGGCCCAAGAGTCTCCTTATGAAAACACATGTAACTTCACTAGATGCAGATGTTTTATTTGAATTGGCATCAAATCGTATGATAAATCATAAATATCAGTCGTTTAAATTGTTCTCAGAGAAATCCAGGAAAATGCTGAAAAAGAGAAAAAACATTCCTGCAAACTAAGAATCAACAAAACAGATAAAAAGACAATCTGGAATCTTTTTTTAAATGTTTGTAGACTTTGTTTTAGTTCTAATAGTTTTACCCATAATGCCGCACGTTTGACGTTGAGACCTAAGAATTCCACCTGTAAAGATAAATGACTCAATCTTCCTTTTGTTCAGCTCAGTTGTTTTAACTCTAGTAGAAACATGTCCAGGCTTTCCTCAGTGACAACAACAGGGATCATCTGGAACTGTTAAGGTGACATTTCTTTAGCAGAGCGACGGGGAAATGACGTAAAGGACGAGGGCGGCCGAGCGCAGCCTGGACGTGGCCTCCTCTAAACAGGAAGCTGCCTCATTGTGCCTCGAGAGGAGAGGGATATCCTTCAGAGAAACACACATGAAGTCATCGGTGGGAATGGACTCAGGGACGAGGGAGAACTGAGGCGACACGGTGACGTGCAAACCAAAACCCAAAGGACTGACTCACTCCCACACCTCGGGGTAATGGGGCAGAGTATGTACTGGGTTCTGTTTAATGGAGAGACTGGTTCCTGTGTGGTCTCGATGGTTCGGCGTCCTGCAGGTGGAACGTTTAAAGTCTATTTCTCTCTCCTTACATCAACAGAATTTGTCTTATTTTGGCTGCACACACCTGCTGCTCTGGGGTCAGTGTCTCAGTCAGTGATTTGCAGCAGCAGCTCTCCTCCCTGACGCCCACCCAAGTGATAACCAGGTCCCGACTGCTCTTCTCTCTGTCGGGCCAAGTGGCAGTTACCCCCCGCGGTGAGCTCTCAGTGTGCAGCCTCTGATTAGTTAACACACAAAGACATGACAGCAGGACCCCCCTCTCTGCCCCCCCCCCCCCCCCCCTCCATGCCCCTGTAGGGATCTGCTCCGTCACTGCTCCATCCCCCTCAGGCCGCCGGGAAACCGAGACCAGTCTGGACCCACCCAGTCGGGGGAGGGAGTGGGGGGGTCCGTGTGCATGTTCAGTATGTTCAGTCCAACACTCCTCTCTCTGGCTCGGGGGGTGGGGGGGGGGGGGTTGTTCCAGTGACGTCGATGTGCCGACAGAAAGGAAGTCAGTGGCTCTGCTGTTGTCGTGTCGACTGACTCCCGGTTGTGTTGACTCTGTTTTCGTCTGCTTCACTTGTCTGGCTGTTGTGTGTCAGTGACGGATGAGATGTTATTATAAACCTTTAGGAACAGGTCTGTGTGCTTCTTGTTTCCGAGGTTGCTTCATTTTCCAAAATCCATGAAAACGCCCAAACGCCTCAGGCTACGTCCATATGTCCCAGTTTGGAACGAGACATTTAATCGTTCTGTGATTCAGCTTCTCTTAAACTCCGGAGTAGTGAGGACACCAGACGCATCCATATCAGAGTTTATGTGTGTCAAACAAAAGCGTACGAGCGTGACTGTGGCCTGAAACCTGTTGCATTCTGTGGGTGTTAGTCGAGGCCCCATGTGCTGCAGAAATCACACCTGAATCTGTGAGTCTCACCTTCTGCTCACAGTTAAATATCACACACGGCCTCCCGGGTGTAGTTCTACTTCACACACGCAGTAGAGAAGCAGTCACACCTTTTCAATTCAAACGACCAGTTGTGTTTGGACATTGTATGCAGAGTGTGGAGCCGGGGTCACACACTTCGGCAGCTCGCTGAGCAGAGTCGATTGTCTTTATGTCAAATGAATCATCAGTGTTTTGAGAACTGGAAAGTTTGTTTGTTTTTGTTGTCGAGAGTTTGAGGACAACGAAGATTCACCGGGACTGGAACCAGAAGAGAAATCGAACCACCGACTTCTCTACGGCTCCATATGTGTTTAAAATGTCTCTGAACAGTGGGGGGGCTTATGATGGTTACATTACATTTCTGAAGAAAGGGAATCGGCTTCAGTAAAGCTCACATGTACTTGCGTTGGTGGCTTCTAAGCTTTATTCACTTTTTATGGTACTTTTATTGTGAATGTCCAACCTCCCCCTCCGTTCTCCTGTTAACGTTGCAGTCTACGGCTTTTATTTTGAAAATCCAAGCTCCCAAACCCTCCAAAGGACTTCTGACTCAGACTGGTCACATATTAGAGATTAACACCAGTGCATGTGTATGTTGCATGTAGGGTGTAGTGGTACAGTATGTAGCGGGGGTGGGGGGTGGGGGTGGGGGGGTAATCTCAATCAGCTGCAGTTAAAGGTTCCCCACGGTGAAGCTAGCTGCTCTCAAATCTGGCTCATAACTCGAAGCCTGTGAGGAACACGACACAGATGTTTACGCTGTGATGGGAGGAAACACCTGATGTTAAATATGTGTCAGTGACGTGAGTTAGAAAAGTAGAAATTCACTTTGCACCTGAAAATCCAGGTTGAGAGTGGATGAAGGATTCTCCTGATAAACCGACTCTGGCCACTAATGATTCCTTCTATTAGTTAAGAAACAACACAGAAGAAGGAGAATAAAGATTCATGTGTTAATGGGATGAAACATTAAGTAGACCTGGGCCTTTAATGCCTCTCTCTTGATAATTTCCGCTGTTTGCTTTTCGAGAAGTGGATCCACTGTGATTTAGAGAAAAGACGAGAGAAACCTGTCGTGCATATAAACTAACGTGGAGTCCAGCACGACATCGGCCGCCCAGAGATTTATGGGAAACCCCAGGAATAGCCCGTCTTTGTGAAAGTCCAGCTTCTCATGCCTCGGTGTTCCTGGTGCAGCTGTGCAGGGCAACAACCTCCCTCTCAGCTTCTGACTGAGCGGGAAACGAGGAGAACATGTGTAAATGCTGGAGCTGCTCTCTCTCTCTCTCTCTTTCCGTCCAGTCTCCAGCTGCTCTGTCTGTCCCCCGGTTGTTGTCCCCTTCTTTTCTTATCCAACACGACTCAATGCCTGATTCTGATTCAGATTGGACAAAACCCGGGCGCTCGAGCCGTTCCTCCTGCTCCTCTCTGTCATGCAAACAGATGCAAATCTTTAAACGGCTGTAAAACAGTGACATTTACATACTTTGCTTTATGTAGCGGTTCTGTGGAAAGCGTGGAGCCTTTCAACAGAGCTGTCCGTCTCATAGCGTTCAGCTCGGATCCCGGCCTCGGGTTTTACGAGCCGAACACACACATGGACGTTTTTCTTTTGTGTTGAAGCCAAGAGAGCAATAAAAAAATATACTCTCGTTTAGATTTTTTTTCAATCTCTTTCCCAAGTAGATGTTTTAGTCTTGAGGCGGATGAGGATTTGTTGTCTGAAGCTGCTGGGGGGGGGATTATCTGGTGCAAATAAACACAGGAAGAAGCTGCCATTCACAACAACTTTAATCAGACGCACACCCAGTGTACGTGAATGTGAGTTGTGTCTATACGCAAACACAAACATCCTCATTTCCTATGTAAACCTCCATCGGTTCTCACCCTCGCGAGCTGGCACGCTGCGGCTCCGGCTCTTTCCAAACGGCACAGAAATGATTTGTCCGGTCGTTTTCTGCTTATTCCCTGAATTTGTCTCGGCTCACTTTACAGCTGTGTTTATTAAAATCCACCGTGGCATCGCTGAAACCGAATCCCGCAAACTCGCCCGAGCTGCGTTCTGGTTCCGAGCGCCAAGATTCGTTTGGCCTGAAAAGAGAGGAAATCAACATGTTATTTATTATTAAAGGAAGAGAGCTCAGTGGTCCACTTGACAACGAGTGTTTGACCCATTAGTCAGGAAGCCACTGGTTCTGCTGGTGGAATTAGCCGTGGTCACATTCAGTGGTTCGACGTGTGTTTGTATTTGTGGTTAATTTCCAGAAAAGGCCTCGAGCAGCTTCTCTTTCCTAAAGAGGCCGGTTTAATATCCTTGGAAATGTTGATTTTCATGCGAGTTACTGGAGGAGATTATGATCACCCTTTAATTAAGTAAACATGAAGCCATCCAGCTGCTTAGATGAGCCCTTGATATAGAGTGGAAACCGCCTGAAGTTAGAAATACAATCTGCAAACACATATGAGGCTCAATGGAGACATGAACTCTGGGAAACGTCCGGAAAACTGCGTCGGAACAGTTCGTGAAATTGAGATTCTTCGGTTCATATTCATTCACATTAATACGGAAATATGTGGGAACATTCAGGCGAGGGGGCGGAGCCTGTAGAGCAGCAGGAGGAAGGAGATGACGTATGAATAAGTTTGTTCATCCACATCAGCCCTTATTACCAAGGCTCTGGAATCTCGATGTCTTTCCGAGTTGACGTCAACGTCTGCTGAGATATTTGTCTTCATTAGCTTCTTCCAGTTTGTGTTGGTAATGTCATCAACTCGCCCACTCGGTCGAATCTCCGGACCTTTCCCCATTGTTTTCTCTCACATGGGCTCATTCTGACATTTTCCTGATATTCAACAAGGGGCCGAAGGGAAAAGTTCAGGAAAAAGTCTGGAACAGAAGCAGCTCTACAAGAGGATTTGACTTTCTAATCTTAACTTGCTGTAAAGATGAAGTTGTCTGCGGAGACCCCCCCCAAAAAAATCCCTGACCTCATCCAAGTGCACAACCTTTCCATAAATCTGTAATTTTCTTTTTACTCATTGGTTTTGTATGTACAAAAGATGTACTGAGCTTTAGAGGGGTGTTTTATGACCCTGACCCAGAGCCAGTTTGTTTCCCAGTGTTTCCAGTCTCAAGCTGGGCTCAGCCAACAGTATTTAATGTACGTGACACGAGAGTGGAATCAATCCTCTGATCTCCCGCTCGGTAGAAAGTGAGTCAGTGTGTAAAGGCTTTAAACTATTCCTTTCAGCCGTGCTCCTGTTTTCCTCTGCAAACCATGGAAGGCTTTGTTTCCCTTCCTGGTTTTTCCCTCATTCCCACATTCGACCCCCCCCCCCCCCCCCACCACACACCCCATCCACCCTTTAACCCTCGCGCTGCCCTGCATTCTCTGATAAGCCCCCCCGAAGAGGCACAGGGTCAGTTTGATAAAGAAGCTTTCTCTCCTAATAGGGCGTCTCTTTGTGAGGCTCCACCTTTGTTGGGTTTTAAATTATTCTTTCCTCGATTCCAAAGCCTAAAACTGAAAAAGCCACAAATGTGCGATCATGTGAAAACATTTCCTTATTCCTAAAATATTTGATCCTTCACAGAGTTTGTCGTTTACGATTCTCTGGCTCTCCGGCAGCGGCCACTCTTAGTGTAATACATATGTCTTTATTTTCCACGGTCGTTTTTTTTTTAAGTGAGGTTGAGACGTGAATGGGCAGTTTCATGAAAGCTGGTTTTGTTCGTGAGGCGGCGGTTTGGGATGAGTTCATCTTGGAGGACAGAGTGGAAGAAAGAGCGAGAGAGCATTCCCACATGGGGGGGGGGGGAGTGGGCGGGCGTGGGATGCATGACGGGCTGCATGGTGGGGGTGAGTCATGAGAATTAGTACCCGGGCCCAGCAGCGGCCCAGCAGCCCCAGTCAGGGGTCGGATTCTGGGAAGAGTGGGAGCGGAGGTGCACGCTCTTCTTTTCTGCAATGACGATGTCGGGGGGGCGGGGGGGTTGGGGGGTATCCACGATGACTCTCAGGGAACGATACTCTTTGTCTGTGCTTCGGGGGCTGAAGAAGTCCTGTGTGTGTCTGTAGTTGTTTAGTAAAACACCAGAAAAGCTCATTCACTGGGTTTTGATTGCAGCGTTTCCCAGGACAAAGTCGTAAATGACTCCCACCAGGGTGTTAGTCACTGGATAAAACCCTGGATACATGTATATAAAGGAAGCCAGGCTGCAAACAGGTTGGGGCAGATTAGTAATACAATAGCTAATCTTATACCGATGCAGGAAACGTCACGTATTAGCCAAAAGGAAGGATAATAAACAGAGTCTGTCGCTGCCACAGTCAAAGAGCTAGAAGTCATTTTACGGTGCTTAGCCTGATGGTTAAAAATACCACATTACAACACTCCATTGTCTACGCTCAATAGCTGTGCCTCTCGCCGGCCAATCGACACACACACATTTCTGTTGTCGGAGCTTTTTACTTCCTAATGAAAATACGTCTGTGAGTTCCTCAGACTCTGGAGCAGAACTCACAGTCCAGAAGGATTTCTGTGTGAGAGGAGGTTGATAATAAAGTGAAATATGAGTCTGTGTCGGGCCGATTGTCGTCAGCGACTGATTACGCTCATAATTTTTCTCGAATGCAAATTGAACACAATGGCTTCCTGAGTTCTTTGGCTCGTGACCTCTTAAAACAAGGCTTTTGATTTTCTTTGTTTGATTACATTGCATTTATCTACAGATTTTGAAATTATTCAGCAATTCACCACAAGCAAGTAAGAAGCCGTTAGAAATATCACACAGCGTTTGCATGTCTCCACCAACCAGTGTAGTTTCAGCCAGATCCCTATGATCTCACTGTGACCTTTGACCTTTTACCACCAGACTCAAATCAGTTCTTCTTTGACTGCAGGTGAACACGTGTCACACATTTAAAGAAACACCCTCATGGTGTTCATGAGTTATTATGTTCAAAAGGCCAAAAGAAGGTGCTCTGTGAGGTCACAGCGACCCTAAAACTTTAATCACTTAATTCAAATCAGTTCATCAGTGAGTCAAACTGAATATTTGAGCAAATTTTAAGAAATTCTCTGAAGGTTTTCTGGAGATATCACGTTCACAAGTCTGAGACAGAAGGACGTCAAACCTGAAATAATGATTATCAGTAGATAATGAAAATAACGATTCTGGCAGCTGGTGCATTATGATGCATGTTACACGTCTGTGTGTTGATGCATAAAATCATTGTTACGTGTTTTCCATTCTGTACGTGAACAGAAAGTCTGAGGTCAGCGAGCGGTCAGCTGATCCTGGAGCAGCTCCGGGCTCAGACCACCGGCTCGTTTGTATCACAATCAGAGCATCTTACTTTATATTTGTTTACAAACTTGAGATTATTATGTAAACCTTTGGGAAATGAGACAGACCTTCTGTGATACGACAACAACAACAAACTTCATAGACTCGTCCCGACGCTGTGACGTCCCAGCGACCCCCCCCCCCCCCCCCCCCCCCATCGTCTCTCTGCTTTTATCTGAGACGCGTTTTCTTCAAAGTAAATATAAAACATTGTCCCGTAGTGGCTCCAGAAAAAGGGCCGAGCAGAAACCCTTCATTACCATCGAGCTCTGTGAGTGCGGTGTGGGCCCCTGCAGGGGAAACCAGGCTCCCTGGCTCACCCTGACCATCAGAGGCCAGGCCGGGGACGGCTCACTGATCCTGTACTTAACTGACACCAAAAGTATTGTTGTTCCCTCTCTGGTTTCATGTGAGTCGGTCGTAAAAAGCCCCAAAGAGAAAGGGAGGCTCCGCGGATGGATTCTAAACGTCTGTGGGCGTCAGACTTTCTCTTCCATGTGGAGTGTGTTTTATCAGATAAGTCGCTGTAATAAGCAGAAGATAAGGATGATTGTTTTTAAATGACCGGGTTGTAGAGGAGCTCTCTCTCTGGCTGCAGGGTTTTGGATCAGGGATGACTTTTAGGACTTTATCCAAACAGAATGCTGCAGAAGGATCTCTGTCCCAGAGTTTTCAAACTGAAGCGGGACCGGCAGCGTTTCCTGAACCTCTCGTCCTGCGTCACGCGTGTTCTGCTGCTCTGACTCTCCTTCCTCTGTCGTATCCTGTGGCTGCAGAAAGGTATAATCGCAATAAGCCCGTGCATGTAACTCACAGAACAGGTCATCTCTCTCTGGCACCCGTTGGGCCTATAAACCTTTTGCTGCAGGAAGTGAATTGCACAACATTTTGTGGGTTCTCTCGTTTTTATTGGCTGACAGAGCTCAACCTCTGGAACCTATTAAAACCAGCTCGGCAGGCGCACACACACTCACACGTACTTGTAAAGCGTGCTCACACACACACTCAGTGTGAGCACGCACACGTTGTATAGCGTGTGTGATTATCACACATACTGTACACACACCTAGACACACCCTGTGGCACTGTGTGAAACACGGGGTATTGAACTTGTCTGCAGGCTGCACGCTTGAATCACATGTCAGAGGGATTTAGTTAAACAGTCACACAGACACACTTCACTTTTATCTTCACAGCACATAAGTCACACACACACACACTCACACACGCACACGCACACGCACAAGGTTGATCTCATGTAATCTCTCATTCATTTTTTACGAGAAGGAAATTTATTCCCACGCGATGTGAAGTCAACTTTGCCGACTTGACAATATTTATAAAGCTGCTTTCAGACCAGCTCTGATCTCTGGACGTTTCCCCGAGGGACTTCAGGTGAGGACACGAAGCTCTGAGTCAGGTGCTTCAGTCTGTTTTGCAGAAGTTGTCCTGCAGCCTGTTGAAAAGTTCATCTGAGAGTCCAGCAGGAAAATGTCCCGAAAATTCAAAGTGGACGTGTTGAGGACGTTTTATTCTGAAACCAAACGTCTGTGGGGTGTAATTGAAATATCGGTGTCTTCTGATATGGAGGAGATAGTTGTGGGACCCTTACCCTTGTTGATTGATGGTTTTCTCTGTGACTCCGGTTGGTATCAATGACGGGAGCCGACCACATGGTGCCAGAGGAGCCCGGCCCCCCGCTGGTTTGAGTCCCAGCTGTGTTACAGTGAGCTATGCAGGTATGTGAGGTATTCCACTGTAAAAAACCCGACCAGGAAACAAGCCCTTTATTGTCCCCGGCCTCATGTCTGACCCTCTGGGCTGAGAAACCGTGACCTCTCTGAAGAACCCACCGATCGGTTCCCAGACAGAAGGGACCCACAGCTCCCAGCGATCGTGTGTGTTTCTGATATTGTCTCCTGCCGCTTCCCTGTTTGTTATGATGAGCTGTCCAAAGTGAAAGCGGAGCTGTGTCATCACCGCAGAAGGTAATTTATTTCCACACATGGTTGCTGTTACTAGGACCATGATTAGCCCACGAGATCCAAAATGTTCTTTGGTCGGAATCTCCAACCCGTCCTCGTCTTGTATCAATTCAAAGCAATTATCCCCCCCGATCCCTTCCCCACTGTCCTCCCTCTGAGTCACATGTTTATCCATTGTTCACGCACCAGGTTCAGAGCCGGAGCCGAGGCCTAATCACCACGAACGCATCATCGCAGCGCTGCTCTGAGATCAGATGGGAAGGTTTGGTTTCAGGTTTTATTGGAACGCTTGTGAGGGGGAGATGATTGAGCACGAGGGGATTTCAGCTCTTGTTTGGATACCAGCGGTTTTAATGAGATGATCCTGCCTCCAGCTATCTCCGTCAGTCAGAGGCCCGGCCGCCATGTGTGGGTTGTTAGGACTTCACTCTTCTGAGGGCGTCTGCTCGGCACATGGTCTCCTGGAGAAAGTCTCCCTCTCTGTCCGAGCAAGGCATCGATCAGGATTCCCCCCGTATCAGGAGTGACCTCCTCTTCTCCTCCGTCCGGCTCCTTGAAGATTTGAACCATTAACTATGCAAGATTAACCCCCCCCCCTCTCCGTCACTCCCCTTGGTGTATGTGGTTGGGAACGAGCAGCCTGGTAATTAATGTTGTACACTGTGGTTTGTCGGAGGAGTCGTTAAATCCATAAGTCTGAGAGACTGAGTGAGAGCAGGTGAGGAAGGAGCTGGATTAATTTATAAACTTGTAAATACACAGAAATCTGCAGATGTTTTTATTCTTCTGTCCGTTCACAAAACAATTTCTGATCTAAATATATAAAACTCAGGTTACATGTGCACGTAGTTTAAAGTTGCTTTCATCCTACATCAAATACACTAATTTATCAATTAACGCCAATGACCAACACTAAGTTCACTTGTTTATGTTCTGGTTAAAGACGTGTTTGTTTTGTGTGTGTGTGTGTGTGTGTGTGTGTGTGTGTGTGTGTGGGTGTGTGTGTGTGTGTGTGTGATGCCCTGAGGAAGCCGTGAACCTTCTGGTCTCAGACCTGTGGAGCATGTTGGGCAGTTTTGCGGCTGTGGGTATTGCCCCTGCAAGCTGTGGCAGAGGGTTTGAGGGTGGTTGTGTTAGCAGCTCGTGGTTTTTCACCAGTTTGTTGGAAACGAGAGGAAATGGGGAGAATGTTGATTCACCACAGGTTTCACTGAAAGAAAGAAGAAGAAGAAGTTGTTTCTCACACCTTCCACAGAAACACCACAGACGGTTCTCCATTTCTTTTCCTTCTTCTACACAACAACTAATTGCACACACACACACACACACTCGCAGAGTAGCCCCAGACGCACTAATTGCAGCTGAGTCACAAACAGCCCTGTGACAGATATTATGCTGACATGTCTGACGGAGCCACACCTGTGAAATGAAAAGGCCGAGGCCGCCGACAGGAAACAAAGAGAGGATTTGGTTCTTTTTCAAACTTCCAGTTCATCTTTGTGCCAGTTGTAAAGACCAGGGGAGCAAATCGATGACGGGGAAATAGTTTCAGTGTCCATGAGCGGAACAGGCCCACGGCCGATTCCCCTCACACAGCACTAATGTGTCCACCCAGCAGGAGATCTGTGTCAGACTGGTGTCGGACTCCTGCCCAGTTAGAACCATCTCACTGTCCCAGTAGGTTTAAAACTCCTGCAGGGTTTCTACATGTCGTGTTGATGCGTCATTCCTTGTCATTAGTGAGTCGTCCTCAAACTCAGCCTCAATATTCTTTCACTTGTTATTGTTTGTGTGCAGAGTGAAGCTACACAACTTTGTGTTAATCCTACCTGGTTTATCTGCACGGAAGATATTTATAGTCAATGTTTTGAAGCACATGAAACTGAATTTTCTTTATGAAGTCTGATTTACTGAGCTGCTGTTCATGCATCTCGGCTCCTTCAGAGTCTGTTGATGAATCGTCATAACATTTCAAAATAAAAGCCCTGTGATTCAGCTCGTTATAAACCATTTCAGCAACAGAACGAATGTTGTGCTTTACTCTGAAGACAAATTGCCAAAAACATTGATTCTATGAATGTAGCTTTTATGACGGTAGATTAAGAAGACATGCATTCTATACTATATACTATATACTATACTTCCTCTCTTTACTGCATGTAATCCTTTGGGATTGCTCCTCCTCTTGTTGTGTATTCATCACTACAGTCTTTGCTGTGTGTACACGACCTGATGCTTTCTGCTGGAGGAGGAGGCCGGTGGCTCTGAGTGACTCTGGGTGGAGCAGGTGATACACCACAGAACTTCACACTTCGTCCTTCTCTTGTCTTCTCACTCGAGCTTCTAGGAAACGTGTGAACGTCTTTCTCCTGCAGCGCTCGGGGCCTCAGACAGTCTGATAAGCAGCTCTCATTTTGAGTTACTGCTGTTTAAGATCCTGGAATCTCCTAAATAATGAGCCGCGTCATGTGTTTGTTTTAGAAAAGCCGCAAGAGGGTGAAGCTAAATAACCAGTTTGTTACGTAACCTGAACTTTGAGCCGTGGGAACTTTTTAAAAAGTGGAAAACAACCTCTTTTCCCTCCGGATCTCTTGATATCTCAGATAAGATAATTTCACAGTGTAATCGGACCAGAGGGTCAAGGATACACATCTGTCCTGACCTGTGAATCTTCATGTGTCACTAAACACTCGGAATTATCAGGTCAAGGTTTCCTGTTGTTTTTGCTGTATTTCCTCTTTTGTCCGTCATGTTCAGAGCTTTTCACATGAAAATCAGTTTCCTGCCGTTCAGCAGTAGAAAGTACTGAATGTTCCCAGTTCAGCTGGTTTGTCTTCGGGAACAGGGACCGGACCACTCCTCTTGTTTTCAGAGAAGTTTGCTTTTCTGCTACATCATGTGTTTGAAGTCACGAACGCACCAAGACGCTCTCTCACCTCGTGGTCTCGCCAAATTCACCCGGGTGTCGCGTTTCCATCTCCGCTGATCGGCGCCGATAAAACCCAGCGTCTGCCGAGGAGTCTTATGACCTCGGAGAGAACGATGATCGAACCCATTCACAATGCAGACAAACTCCAGATGTTTGTGGGTTTTATGACCAGTGGAAAAGTGTCTTCATAGTGTCACTCTCACATTTCACCAGGCAACTCGTCCAGGCTTTCTAGATGTGACCTGACAAAATAGATCCAACGATGATAAAACAGTTATAACTGTCATTTCAAGAGGTCCTTGATGCTCAAATACACATTCACCAGTTTAAATACCTCATTTCACCTTTGTCATGTGTGTGGAAAACTGTTTTTCAGAGCCAGTTTGCTTCATGTGATAAACACAGATATTATATTACACTGATATTACATCAGAATCCTGTCCCTGGTTCTCCAGAGATCTCAGCTGGAAACATTGACTGTGCTCATGTGAAGGAACCTAAGATGTGAACCGTCAAAGACTCAGTAACTGATAATGTCAAAACCTCTTTGACAAAATGGAACTTGGCACAAAGACATTTGTTCCAACACGCCACAAAAAAGAGGAATTTTCCAAAACAAACACTAAAACACTATTTATAACAAATCTCAAATATCTCTGTTGAAAAGAAGGTGCTCTCTGTTCCCTCCTCCATGTTTGTTCAGGTTGTCTCTCACACACACACACACACACACACGCACGCATACACACACACACACACACACACACACACACACACACACACACACACACACACACACACACACACTATGACTCTGTCCTTCTTTGGCCATTTTAAAGCTTTTTCCTTTTTCCTCTGTTGTCTTTATATCCTGGCAGGTTTATAAAAAGGTCGTAACCGTGCTGTCCAACCAGTCTCACAGTTTGACAGCGAGGGGGGGGGGGGGGGGATGTCAACCTTTTCATTTTTCCCTTTGCTGAACATGACATTTAATAAACGCAGCTGGAAACCAGCAGGGTGCTTGAACCTCTTTTTATAGAACATGACTCCCCCTCCCTCGATTGTTTCTCTCATCTTCAATGAAGCTTTAATGTAAATGTAATAAAAATGTTAAAGTGAGAAAACACCTCTTGTCTCTTCTGTCTCATCTTCACTGGTGGAGCCTTCACGTCTGTTCCCAGTTCCAGTGGAGGCTTCCTGATACCTTTCCAGAGGGACCGGCGACGTTAATGTTAGTAGCGTCGCTCTGCCGTCGCTCTGCCGCAGTCTGAGTTGGGTGTGTGTGTGTGTGTGTGTCTGTGTGCTTTGTTTCCCATGACTTCACTGTTTTTCGGGTCGTTGTTGTACTGGTCCACATGTGGACGGCACGTTGCATCACAGAGGGAATGTGGCCGCTCTCCACGACTATATATAGCACGAGAATGATGGATGGAAGTCCACATTTATCATTTATATACATAGGATCTACTGGGTGGGAGGCATGACAGTAAATATAGAATCCCAGTGGAGGCGTGCTGGGAGGTTGAAGGGGAGGTCACTGGTTTCACTGCAGGAAACTTCCTCTTTTAATGTAAATTAGTGCAGTGACCGTTCTCAACCTGTCTTCCTGTGTTGATGCTCCGCAGCTGCTTCAGATTTATTCCTCGTTCTCCTCAAACTCTCCAACAATATTCTGTCTCTTTCTTTTGTTTGTGTTCCGAGATTTTTATAAACAGAATATGAAGCAGAATGAAGTGAGAAAACGTTTGTGTTCATCCTGCCTGGTTTATCTGCAATGAAGTTGATCTTTAATATATTCGTTTCAGATATTCATTCCAAATACAGACAGATTTAGAAAGTAGATGCAAACAACATCAAACTCGACTGTATCTTTGCACGTCTTTCCTCTGCAGCACAACACTTTAAGTTAGACGTTTTTAAAAAGCCCAAATCCAAACGAGAAGATATGAACTTTTGCCTAAATTCCACATTTTTCCTTCCCTTTGCTATCGGCTGGTTTGTGTCAAGAGCAGCAGCAGTAGATGTAACTGGTGGTGAACCACATGAGGCTTCTCCCTTTGCACAGGATTCTAGTAAAGCACCAGAACCTCAGAATCACCCAGCCGGCACAACACCACTGGAAAATACCCCTTCGTCACCGAGGGCCCACTCTGAAACCTCCTCGCTCCAAAGTGCTCAGCCAATTATGACTCAAGAAACCGCTGGTGGGCCTGGGACTTAGCACAGTGTCCTCTGGGATCCAACATGAAAGATGAGACAGGAAATGGAGGGAAGTGGTAACAGTTCTTGCGATGCATTTTCACAGGAAGTCATTACTTACTAGTTTCGCTCTCCCTGCGAAGGTCTGGAATGTCGTGGGTGTCTCTTGACCCGCCAGATTCTGGTGCTGATACTAAAAAATCCCCTCATGAAGGGAGCTGGCATCCAGAACAGTGTTTTTTGTGTTTCTCTTTCTCTCCTACATCCTCTGCATTAGAATTTGTAAACGTTCTACCTCCGACAAACACACGTGGGTTCTCATCTCCGAGCAAACACCGGCAATCAGAGGGTCAATCTGCAAATTCCCTGAAACAATGTTCGAGTTCCCCGTCTCCTCGGTGTTTGTTGTGCTGCCCAGGGTCACTCTAATAGCAATTAACACGGCATTGTTTCAACGAGTGATACCAGCGACGTGTCCCGTGTGTCTAGACACAGAGATACAGTTATCTAAATGACTTGGAGAGCGGAGAGAGGGATTCCTGAGCCCATTGTCCCGAGGACAGGCCGAGGCCTTGATGTGGGCTCAGGGAGCAGATAAACGCCTGCAGGAGGATGCGTGTTTGCTAATTATTGAAAGCAGGTCAGGAAACACACACACGGCCTCGCTGACCACTGATGAGTCCGCTTCCCTTCCTGTGATCGCACGGGAAACGGGGCCGGTGCATTTACCGTAAACGTGGTCCCCATGGATTGAGTCACAGTGAAGTGGCAGCGATGCACCGACTCAGATTCACAGCGTTTGGGTGCAGGAACTACACAATCCAGTGAGTACACAAACCTGTGGGTTGTGAGGTCAACCAGGAGAAGAGTCCTCCCAGAGAAACTCCCTCTGACTGCCTGTGTACGGCTGTGGGTTCAGTTTGTGTCCAAACAACAGATTCTGCTGTGACTGTGGAAGCCATTTGATCCGTTGTATGACGCAGTCCTGTCCGTCATCACAGGGAGGGGGTGGGGGGGGGGTGGGGGGGGGCTTATTTTCAATGTGAGCGAGGCACAAAGAGAAGGAGCCCATCAAAACAGGAAACAGTTGATTCTCTCACGTTCAGCTGTGCTGCCGGAGCTATTCCTGTCTCCTGTTGTTGCCTCTGACCCCAGAGGTCAGTGTGGCCGACCAGGATCAACCGGGCTCTGGATTCAGGAATGTTTCTGAGCTGTGACTCTCCGGAGGGTCACACGGGATCCAGCTGATCTGTAGGAACCACAACCATCGGTGTGTTTCTGGTAAAACAACGTTCATCCCTGAAATCGCTGAAATCTGAAAACATAACAGACTTAATCCGTCCTGTGGAGCAGCAGAGGAAACAAAGACAAACTGTAAACTCACCTTTTCATTGTCATCGTCACCACCGACTTCCTGCTGCAGCTTGGACTCACAGAATCGTCCTTGAAAGATTTTTATGCACATTCATGAATAGTGACGATGTGCAATACTCATTTTCCATCTATGCATTAAATCTCTCTTGAGCAATCCTGCTGCACTGTCTTTATTTAAATTGTTTAATATTTATATTTCCTTGCATTTATATTATAGTTTTACCTATTTATTACTTTTATTTACGTTTCCATTATTACTATCATATCAAAGTGGGACTAAAAAAGAGTCTTATTTATCTGGCAAGGCCAAAAGATAAATGTACTCAAATTAAAAAAATGAATGCACCTTTTTGGATTGATTATATATGTATATATATGTATATATGTATATATTTATGTCTGGATACATTGATTAAGTTTTAAGTTATATTCAGAAATACTATTGTTACTTACAAGGTGATCAGTGTAAGGATCTTATATGACGAGTTAAACAAGTTTATAACAGAGAACAGAAGTTTAGTATCAGCTGAACAATAAAAAGATGATTCAATGATTTATTAAACACAAAAAAGATGTTTAAGAATAAAATCCCAAGGCCTGAAAGACGATGGCAGTGTTCTCGAGAGTGAAAGAACGTCTGGCTGCCCTTGTACCCAACTCAACCCCCCCCCCCCACACACACACACACACACAACACATGGAGCTCCTTATCGCGAGCTGTCATCAAACACTCATATCCTCACATTGTCCCAGAGGGAAGCCGACCTCCCAGCTGCAGATACAAACCCAGTTTGAGGGATAAAGGTGATAAGACCCGAAACACTGAACTTAGAAGCAAATGAATGATTCTGAAGATCCTCCCAGTGCTCGGCCTTCGCCCTGTCTCTCTCCCCTCAGACTCTGGGATGCAGCTGTGGTCTTGTGTGACATCTGGGGGTTAGTGGAAGGGTGGAGGGGTCATGGGGAGTCACGGTCGCGGGGAGGGGGGGGGGGTTTGCATAGGCACGGGTCCAGGTCCGGTAAAAACACGGAAGATCTCTTCTTGTACAAACTGTACTTTCACTGGCTCCCCCCGACTTTCCTTTGTCCTCTGCACCGTCTCTCCGGTTTCTTTCTAGAAAATTAAGAAACATGTCATTGTTCAGCGTCCGGAGTCAGAGCCCTGAGGGATCCCTCAACACGCCTCTTATTGGTCTTATTCTGATATCAACCCGATCTGATTAACTTTAACCTGGAACAAGCAATAACGGAATTAAGACGTAAGGAACATAAGTCTCATTATGTGAACACGTACACGTCTTAATCACCATATTACCTCCTGTTGGAGTTTTAAATTATACATGTAAATGAATATTATAATCGAGCTAATTCCCACGTTGAGCTTTTCAGCAGAAACCCACACACACTGAGCAGAGGTCTGTGGTGTGTGTGGTTCTCAGCTCGACTGGCAGTGACGTCAGACCTTGTGTCACTGTGGTCATCGATCTGCAGCTGAGGTTTCTGTGTCATTGTCTGTATGAACCAAACAAAACTCATCTGCTCCATCACTTTCGGCTTTTTGTCATCGTTTCCATTACCTGGAGGAAGCGACAGGCATCCACTGGGGGAAAACCAGTGCGCTCCTCTTTCTGTTTTGGTTTCACTGGGGAAGACACATTTCCTTTGTCCGTCATTTCCCCAGGATATTCTTCACCTAGTGTAAGTGAAAGGGAGGCTTGTACCTCAATGGTGTCATCATGTGTTACTTATGATTAATGATGTAAAGTAAAACAAGTTGTTTTGATCTATTAATAAGCAATAAATGGTCTATTGCCACTTTGAGGCCTTGTCCCCTGCATTTTAAAAACGTTTTACAAAATATCTCGGTTCAAACATTTGATGTAAACTAACTTTTTAAAATCTGCTCTTCATAATTCCACTTTCAGGACAAGAGGCTCAAACATGCAGGAAGAATTTAGTTTGTCAAAAATACCTGTTTATTGTTTGTCCATTACTTTCAGTGACTCTTTCAAATTGAGCCACTCATCATTGCACCAGAGGCACCAGTGGCTCAGATTGGGAATCAGTGTGTTAGGATCCCATTAGAACAAACAGGTTTGAGCCTGCAGAGCTGTGGGCTTCAGCCTCTCGCTGTAAACCTGTTCCCTGCCTCTCTGGACGGAGACACTAAACAGAGCGTGTGATTCCTGATAAGATAAAGTCAGCCATCTACAAACAAGTGGTGTTTCTCCTGGTGAACAGAGCCCCCCCCCCCCCCCCCCCCGCTATCACCTCCTCTGTCTTATGTCACAGTTAATCACGGCTTGTATAACACGGCGGGAGGAGAGCGGCCCTCCCTCCGGCTCTTTTTAAGCCAAGCTTGATTAATACTGAGTTACAGGGGGGTGGGGGGGTGGGGGGGTCTTTATACGAGGGAACAGCGAGGGATCAGAGACATGTTGGACGAGAAACAGAACACGAGTCTGAACGGCATCAAAACATGAAAAGTGCTCACTGGCTCTTTGAAGTTCTTCTTTGTTGAGGTGATGTAACTGCCCCCCCCCCCCCATGGTTCCTCCTTACAAAAAACATCCCATAAATACCTCGAGCTGAACCTCGGCGGACTGCATTCTGAGCTGCAGCCTGCAGGGGGCCCGACAGGACACCGAGGGACAGTGGAGACCCGGCTGATGGATTCCTGACGGCTCAGTAGAGACAGACTGAGCTGTGCAGAGATAAACCCCTGAGATAAAAGGACTTGTACCCGAACCTGACAGGAACCACCTCCAGGTGCTGTTTGCTCCTTTGTTACCAAAAGGAGTTTCTGGTTTAACCGCGACTTTCTTTACCATTGTGAGATTAAAAAAAAAAATCCCCTTTACCGCTGTTCATAAAAACCCACTGACATCTGTGAACATCTGGCGTCTGTCTGCAAAAGACTGAAATGATAATCAGACCCGGTTCAAATAGACTCAGGTTTTGAATCGGCTCCCATCGGCTCTGATGGAAATGTGAACTTGAGCTAATTAGGAAAGACAGGGAGGTTATTTGGGTTTTGCGTCAGCCCTCCCTCCCCCCCTCCCTCCCCACTCGCTTGTGGTCTATCTGTTAGTCTTAAATGGAGAAGGGTTAAAGGATCATCAGAGTCCCCTGGAGTTCTTCTGATATCACACTCGGAGTTCCAGGTGGAGAAAATCCGTAGACTACAGAGTTCGGTGCTGGTCTGGAAGCTGCTGTAATGGCATGAATCCCCCCCGCCCCCCCTGGTGTTCAGGGCTGGTTTGCAGAAGCCGTGGGGACGCGAGCAGCGAGCGGAGGTTTGACCCAGATCAGTGTTTTCAGCTCGAGTCACGAACCAAACTTCAACCACAGTTCTCCGAGGCAGCAGACAGGCGTGTGTCTCTCTGTGGTTTGTGTTTAAAGCCTGACGCCAAATCTCCTTTCATTTTGTTTTAGTATCAGACTTTCTTTTCTCTTTGTCTGCTGTCATGTGTGTGTTTGTGTGTAGTTGTGTTTGTTATCTACCAGAAGAAGAAACGCAGGCTTCATTTGAAAGAATAAACATTCTCATGTGTCATCCTCATTTCCTCGTTTATTGTCTCCCCCGGACGGACGAGTGGGAAGATCATTTTTTCGAGAGTTGGTGTCTTCTGGCTCGGAGTCTCCTTCGCTGTGAAGTTTTACAGTTGCACTGGGAGTCTGGGAACTGCTGGGGCAGGAATGTGTGGTCGGCCTGTGGGGTCCACGTCTGAACTCCTGTTGGATGGAATCAGAGCTGACTCGGCTTTTTATCACTTTACAGGAAATAAAGAAGTGGGTCATATTTTCCTAAACCACATTTAGATTGAGTTGGGAAAAAACCCTCTTCTTTATTAAAATATGTAATTTTAATATGAAGAGATGGAAAAGGTTTGTTTTTTTGCCTACGATACTATAACATTACACTACAGTGATAGAGCCTGCAAACTACTGTATGTGTTCGATTCCCGGTCAGGGAACTCACTTTAGAGAGGTGGTTGTCTAGTGGCAGAAACTTGAACTATGGGCAGAGAAGGTCTCTGGTTCGACTCCACGGAGAGACAACAAAAGACGAAGCTGGATTGATCTGTCCAAAAATCCAAGAGTGTCCCTACCCTGTCTACTGCCCCTGAGCAAGGCACCTTACTCCTCCAACATCTGCTCCCCGGGCGCCGTACATGGTCGCTCACTGCTCTGTGTGTCCTGCACCAGATGAGTCAAATGCAGAGGATAAATGTACCTACCATTGCATGAGTGTGTTGTGCATGTGTTTGGTATAAATAAACGTATCTTAATCTTAATCTTAAATCTTTATAAGGTCCTGTGTGTTGTTTTGTTGGGTCTGAACTTGTTCTCCTGTCCGTCCGGACCACGGGGGGGGGGGGGGGGGGGGGTTGTTTTCCGTGGAGGCATCAGACCGCCAAGTGCAGACAGCAGAACTCCAGCCAGGCATTGTGCTGCTGTTGAGCTTGAGTCCCTCCACTGTCCAGTTTGTTCTTCCGACTCCATTAAAAGCTCAATGAACCCAAACTCTAAACTGGGTCGACTGGGTGCATCACAATGGCCTTTTTATGTTACTGTTGTTTTTTTGTCCCTACTCCCTCTGTGAGACGGCTCGCTGAGTCTTTAGAGGGCGACCCGGCTAAACACAGCTCCACGCTGCTGCCGTCCTTACAGGGTCTTCTATGGGAGGGAGGGAGGGAGGGAGCGAGGGAGGAAGGGAGGGAGGGGAGAGACAGAAGGGGGGAACAAGAGGAAGCAAGGTCGCCAAAGAAAGATCTCAAAATGTTGCCTTAGTTAAGAAATGAACTCTGGAAGATGAGCACAGAATTCAGTCTGGACTTTCAAATCAACACATCTCTAGAGCGTTCTGGTGAAGGGGGGGGGGGGTGCAGCACGTAGGAGACAGGAAGTGATGTATTAATTCGGTCCTTATCACCCAAAGCTGTTCGTCGTGTGTTAGAAACCTCGTGAACACGCCCACTCGCTTGTGATGAATCATCTGGAGAAACTCACTCTGACCTTTATCTTCTCACATGCATCCTTCACTTGATGTCAGGAGGTTCTCCGGAGTTCAGTGATCTGATCGATGTTGAAGAGCAACTACTTTTTCTAAAAGAACTGCAGCGAAGAAGAGAAAGACGCTGGAGGAGATGGTCGGTACCCTGGGGAGGTCCACGTCTCTGCGTAGGCTATGTCGGGGCTACGGCACAGATTCCATGAAGAAGCACGAATTAGGCTTTAGTCTCTTTACTTATTGCAGTTATAACGGTTAACGGGGGTGCAGCACAAATCCCTGAAAGTTCACCATGACCTCGGCGTCGCTGCATCCCCCCCCCCCCCCGCCTCCCATGAGTCCAGATGGAGCTGGAGTCTGACAGTGAGGAGGAGAGAGTGGAGGATGCAGCTCAGTGATAAGCTCTTCTCTATGAGCCCTGAGGAGTTCTACCCTGTGGGGGGGGGGGGTCCTGTGAACTCTCCTGTGGTCACTTAAGAGGCTCGTGTGACGCGGGCGCCTCCCTCTCCCGTGGTCGTGCGTGGGAGGGAGGTCACGGACCCACACCCTCCCAGTTCAGAGCACGGGCTGACGAGGGGAAAATAACAGGGCGCCGTGGCCTGAGGGGAACAGTGCAGTGCCACCCTCTAATCACAGCCACTCACATGTGAACAGAGAGAGGCATGTGCAGACTCACACAATGACACACAACATGTGCAGAGTCACACAATGACCCACAACATGTGCAGCTCCTTCCTTTACCCACATGACTTGTCTAGAATTTGGAGGCCGACTCCGACCCCGATGTTTTTTGAGGAGAAGTTGTGCCGGCAAATTTTCTTTTGTTCAGAACCTTTGAAAAGACGAGTGGGATTTAAAAAAGTCACTGATCTGAGGTCAGAGGAAAACACTGTGCATTGACAAACTGTAGGTGATTAATAGACTTCAAGCAGATTTGGTTTATTTGAACTTGGAGCCTGTTTTGCTTCCACACACTTTCACATGACTCTGCTTCAAACGGTTCTTCACAAAGCTCGAGTCGCACAAAAGAAAGAATTCAGTGCAGGAGCTGGTTCGACTTGGGAGGGATTGTGTATTGTGTGATTGAGGCTTTGCTGCCATGTCTGTGTGTGTATGTGTGTGTGTGTGTAGTCTGGATTGATTTGTGACTTTCCCCACTTGAGAGCTGCTTGGTGAAACCCCTGTTTTACTCCGTGACCCTTTGAGTGAAGTGGACAGCCTCACACAGTGTGGACACTCATCATGTCCTCTGAGACCGTTCAGCTCCGCTCCGTCCTGACGTCTTCATCTCAACCTGTCGTCCAACACCAACGTGTCATGGTCGCTCAAGTTTCCAGAGATATCATCGTGTGAAATCATCAGGACAACAGTAAAACTCTTTTTTATTTAATCATATTACATGAGATTAACATGAGAAACAGTTTTAACTTATTACTTTTCAGGAAACCTCATTATTAACCTCATCGTTATTGAAATCCTTTCATCTGACTCCTGTTTTTAACCAGGTTTATCAGGTTATGCACCTGTTGTAATGACATTTAATTGTGCGTGCAGTGTGTGTGTGTGTGTGTGTGTGTGTGTGTGTCTGCCCAACCCGGTCAGGTCAGACGACCGTGAGGTCCGGTGCGTCTGCAGGAATTCTCTCCTCTGAACGTCTGGGGGGGGGGGGGGGGGAAGAGAGATTTATGGGTACCGGGGGTGCAGGGGGATGATGGCTCCACTCAATGTCTTCATTGTTCTGGGAACACGTGTTCTGGACCTGGTGCCGGGCGCAGGAGGAACATGGGGGCGACGCTGAAAAGGGATTAAAAGGGCAAAGCAGACACATGTAGGTCTGCACATCATGTACAACACAATGAAACAGAATAAAGTGGAATTAAAAGGTGGAGAATGTCCAGATTTGAGCATTTTGATGATTTCAGCTCATTCATTTTACAGGTTGAACTCTCAAAAAGTCACAGACTCGTTAAATGTATATTAAATGTGATTATAAACCTGTTTTGATCCAGGACCAAACAGGTTTGAAGTGACACTGACCACGTTTACATGGACTCAAATATTCTGATATTGACCTTATCCTGAATAAGACATTACTTTTATTATTGTGTGTTTAGATGTTTCTAGAATAATCCATGTCCATTTGTTCCAGAGCCAAATCTGGTGAAGACTCCGACCTGTTGGTTTTATATGGTTAATATCAGAATGTTGGTGCCATTAGTTGTGTTATTGTGGCTCCGCTTGTGCCATAAATATCCCACTGAACACACACACTTGCTGGATCAGTTGTGTTCACATTGTTTATTTAGCAGCTGTGTAATAAATGTTATGAGGCTTTTAATCACTCAGCTTGTCAGACGTGTGTTGACTCAACCGAGGCTCCCGGTCTAACGTCAGGACAAAGTGCAAATTGGTGAGAGTGGTGTTAGTGGTTCCAGGTGAAATACCAGTGAAATCCTCAAACCAGTCACGATAGCATTAATCCTATTTGTTATATATTTAAATTGTACAGCTAAATAACACAAAATGTGCTTTTCATTTGTTTAATGAGCCGTTAGTCTTGTTTTGACGACATGTAGAATAAAAGTACTTTAAATACACATCTATAAATAAACTGATAACCCTTCATTAGTCCACAGGTTTAATCTGAACCTTGTTATAAAGTTGTGAAGTTGCGTTAACCTGATTGACATCACTTCTCCTTTTCAGACCGACCCCCCCACACGCAGCTCGTTGTATTTCACTCTCACTTTCCCTCCCGCTGCTCGACTGTCAATCTGTCAATCCAAGTCCACAGCAATAAAGATTAAATCATTTATTAAATAGAAATCAGTTCAGAGGCCAGGAGTCAAAGACAGCTCGGACAGGAAGTCCTCTCGCTGGTTCCTGTTTTCTTTGGCTCATCGATAAGCTCGGACTCCGGAGCCTTCAGGAAACGTTCTCATCGTCTCTTTGGACATTTCATAACTCAGCTCTTTTCCCACGTTCACGCTGACACAGTCATCGATAATCTGTCATAGCTGATCATCAATCCTTTTCTCTCCTGATGTGATGTTCCCGTTAACGACGTCAGGTCCTGACTCCGACATGCAGGACCTGTCAGAACCTGTTCGCCCTTTTGTTGCTGCTTGAGATCGTGAGGTCGGACTGACGGCTGGATTCCAGTCAGAGGAGAACACGCATGTAAACATGCTGCATTGATGTAAACACAGGATTTGGCAAGAGCAAACCGGGTCAGACAGGTTTCCAGTTAATTATCCATGTTGTGTTCTACCCTGGAAGCCGGAGCTGATGATGATGGTTGTGTTCTTCGTCTGCAGCAGTTGTCAGCGTCCAGAGTTTTTAACTTATACAGGACCAGAGGCCTTTCCAGATTTTTAGATCCAGAGTAGATGTGTCACCTCAGCAGAATTAACTCAATTTGGCCTTTTGATACTTCACCTTCTCCAAAGCCAGCACAGGGTTTGTGCTAGAGAGTCTAAAATCCATGAATCTGAAGTTCTTAGTGAAGTTTATTGAGATTTGAAAACATTAGGTTTAATATAACTTCGTGACACTGACCCCACAGAAGAGCTGTTTCCCTTCTGTTCGAATCTACACACATTCGTCTGTCAACAACTGATCTGGAGCAACCTGCACGAGCGACGTCGGGGGGGATTCGTGCTGCGGAGCAAGAATGAAAAACTGGAACCTTCTGCCGCCTGTCATCCTGCACGGCCTCACGTGCTTCCAGAGAAAACAGTCTCGCGCCAACAAAAACACATTCTCCCGACATTAGCAGTGGAAAAACCAGCGGCGAGGGCACAGCGTCCACCGCAAATGAGACAAATCTATTATGTGTCTCAATCAATCCTCTCTGCGCCTGTGTTGCAGCGGCTGTCAGAGGTCAGAGGGGTCACGGGGCCGGGGACAGTGGAGCCTGCGGAGCATGTGGCAGCTCACAGGCACCAGGTGGGTGTGTGGAGGCATGTCGGTGCAGGAATGTAACTGTCAGC
Source organism: Platichthys flesus (assembly GCF_949316205.1). Lineage (NCBI taxonomy): Eukaryota > Metazoa > Chordata > Actinopteri > Pleuronectiformes > Pleuronectidae > Platichthys > Platichthys flesus. The sequence goes on from NC_084960.1 coordinate 2,322,683, forward strand.
GTTGAACTTGTCCGGTGGGAATCGCCCCTGGAATGTGTTTGGAATCACAGCTGAGGGCGTCGGGATCAGGTGGCCGAGGGGGGGCGGTGTGAGCTCGAGTGTCGGTGGACGTCCTGCTGAAAACTGTCCTTCAGAAAACTGTCCTTCAGAAAACTGTCCTTTAGAAAACTGTCCTGCTGAAAACTGTCCTGCTGAAAACTGTCCTTTAGAAAACTGTCCTTTAGAAAACTGTCCTGCAGAAAACTGTCCTGCTGAAAACTGTCCTGCTGAAAACTGTCCTTCAGAAAACTGTCCTGCTGAAAACTGTCCTTTAGAAAACTGTCCTGCAGAAAACTGTCCTGCAGAAAACTGTCCTGCTGAAAACTGTCCTGCAGAAAACTGTCCTGATGAAAACTGTCCTTCTGAAAACTGTCCTGCAGAAAACTGTCCTGCAGAAAACTGTCCTGATGAAAACTGTCCTGCTGAAAACTGTCCTGCTGAAAACTGTCCTGATGAAAACTGTCCTTCAGAAAACTGTCCTGCTGAAAACTGTCCTGCAGAAAACTGTCCTGCTGAAAACTGTCCTGCAGAAAACTGTCCTGATGAAAACTGTCCTTCTGAAAACTGTCCTGCAGAAAACTGTCCTGCAGAAAACTGTCCTGATGAAAACTGTCCTGCTGAAAACTGTCCTGCTGAAAACTGTCCTGATGAAAACTGTCCTTCAGAAAACTGTCCTGCTGAAAACTGTCCTGATGAAAACTGTCCTGCTGAAAACTGTCCTGCTGAAAACTGTCCTACAGAAAACTGTCCTGCAGAAAACTGTCCTGCAGAAAACTGTCCTGCTGAAAACTGTCCTGCTGAAAACTGTCCTGATGAAAACTGTCCTGCAGAAAACTGTCCTGCTGAAAACTGTCCTGCAGAAAACTGTCCTTCAGAAAACTGTCCTGTAGGATTTATCTTTACCGTTATTTCTATTTTTAAAAGCTTTAAGAAGATTTGAATCCTGGTTCCTCTTTAATAAAACAGAAATCTCAGGTGGCAGAATGAAGCTGGTGTCCTTGATTGTGTAAAACTTACAAATATATATTTATAAAACCGTGTCTGTATGATTCATCCAGCAGGGTGCATCGTGTCTAAGTGTGTGTGCACATACAGACTAAATATGAATAAGATATAAAGATGATAATATGTCATGTTAATATATGTTTAGACATTTTTCAAACCACAGTAACACACGTCCCAAATTACAAGGATATTTCCACCAGATCATGTACAAGAGAAACAAAATAAACAAAAAAACTTGGAGCTTAGATCTGTCATTTTATTTGGATTTGAACCAAACTCATAAATATCTGGATCTGACCCCTGATCCCGATCAGCACCAACGTTTAATGGCTTGTCCCTGAACGGCTCGACGTCCTTCGAAGTTTCCATCAAGTAGTTTTTGTGTAATCCTGCTAAAATAACTTGACTGGAAACACAACCTCCCTGACGGAGGTAATAAAATAATAAAAAACAAATCTACAAATCCCCTCGTGCACATGTGTGTGTGTGTCAGTCGGGTGCTGATGGCTGATGAAGGGGCCGGAGCTGGGAGGACGCCCGGCCCTCGCTGTAGCAGCCTGACCTCTAAACACACACTGCAGCCCCCAGAGGTCGTGACCCCCGGGCGTCCTGGGACCAGTTGCCGTGTGGCCCCTCTCCCCTCACGAGAGAGCATGTGACCCAACCACTTGCTTCACATGTCAGGGAGTAATTTACTGCGGCGCCTTTGTGCCACAGCAACAGTTCTGACAAATGTTCCAGCACCTTCAGGAAGATTCTGTGAGCGTGTGAACGATTCTCTCAGGGAACCTGGAAGAGTTCTGCAGCTGTGAGGAGATCTGTGCTCAGTCAGAGGAGAAGTTTGGTTTTCTGAGGTTTCAGCTGAAGAAAAAACATCTTAAAGTTCAGATCTGACCAGAACCAGGTGGTCTAGCCCCTTTCCACCTCGGAGAGTTCTTCCATCCAGACTCTGGAGCAGCCTCATGAAAGAAAGTGTGCGGCTGCAGCTCGGCATCATCGCCCACGACTCTGTGCATCTGCCTGATCTCGACCCAGCAGCTCTCAGATCTGCTCATCTCTCAGATCCTCGTCTATACAAACACATGCACTTCTCTGTAGCGGCTCCTTCTCGACATGATGTCATCAACACTACTTGCGTTTTGTATAATCTATTTTAATTTTCTCCAATTAATTTAATGCCCCAATCTGCGTCTTCGGTCCAAATTCAATTTCCATAAAGCCTCCATTGGTACATTTTGAACTTTGCTGACATGTTGTCATGATGCATGCTCATACAGGAACCTTCTTTTGAAATAATAACATTAATTGGTTCCAGAGGAGGTTTCATATCAACTTAACTGACCCATTATAATCATAGTAATGTTTTTATGTCTAAATTCAACTCTGATATTCTGATAAATGTTCGATCTGCATGTACACACACACTAATACAAGATGCAGGATGGTTTTTTATAGATGCATTTGCCTGAGTTACACAAACACACACACAAACACACACACAAAAAAACACACCAGTCCCTCTCGGCCTATTGAGATTTATCTTTCTCCGAAGCCGGGATTTGAACCTTCACGCTGGGAGGCGCCTGTGGCCCTGCTGCAGTCTAAACTCAAAGTATTTCACATGGTGAGATCAAGATGTACAACATGGCAGAGAAACCCACATTTACCAAACGCTGGGTGACAGGAGGTGTCAGACTAGTTGTTATTACGCCAACAACAGCAACGTGTCATCGATACCACCTCCATCCTCCTCCGTCCAGCTCCATCAGGCCCAGCCTCACCTCCTCTCATCACCCTCCCTGCTTCATGAGCTCACTGGTTGCAGCAGCAGCCAGCTCCCTGACCCCCTGACTGGGCTTTCAAACCCGACTCGTGCATTCCTTCCATCCTCAGGCCTCATCCGGCTTCAGGGGTGAACTCGACACTGCAGACAAACCGCCGCTGTCAGTCCTAATATGAAGAAACGCTGGAGGACTCCGCTGTGTGTTCCAAAGAGCGTCTGGCAGAGGGCAGGAGGTTTTCAGCCGAGCTCTGATGTGTCCTGACACCAAAGTGTGTTTCTGTGTCTCACGAGTCAAACGCTCGATAAACAGTCGGGGCTCTGACAGCATGATGATGTCTGGGAGGAGGAGACGTCTCCAGAACCTTAAAGAACCGAGGTGGATAAGTGTGTGTTTGTATAAAGACTAGTGTCTGTCCACATCTTCAAAAGTATAAAAATAAGTGCCACTAGAGGTTTCTTTGGAGAGAAAGAACTTATATTTGGTGCAGGAGCGCCACCTGCTGGACGAGGTAAGGAGCGTATTTAGTTGAGTTCAGTGCAGAATACTTTAGGTGTTCAATAAATTCCAGTTACATCACCTAATTGATCATTTTCCTGCTTTTAATTGGTTTTACTCTCACATTAAAAAGTTGTGTAAACTCCCCCTGTAACATAATGATGTGGTTTGTCCCGAATCATCATCTCATTGTTCAACACATCAACATATTAATTTGATTTTAGAGTTAAAAGAGATGAATAGGCCACATTATCCTGATGAAGGTTGAACCAACTTCGTGTTTTAACATATACATATTATTATCTCTATTGAATTCATCATGAAATTCCACAAAATAAAATGTGTATGACACAAATCCAGTTTAATATAATTTTGTTTATTTATTGTTTTGTTTAGGAACGACAGTGATTTAATAAGAAAAAGTTATAGAGTCATCTTAAAAAAACGAGTTGATGATATTGTGATGAAACACTTTGAATTTTTTTTACTTTCCAGATCGTAGTTGTGTCATTATTGTTCAGTAATTTCTTATCCATACAGTCTGATGTTCCTTGAGTGGAAATTACAACGGATCTTAAAACACAAAGGAATTAACTTCCAATCAAAATGGTGCAATGGAAGAAGCTCGTTGCTGATTGGACGGACACACTGTTTGTTTTTATTTATGAGGAATATGCTGACAAATGCGTTCTTTAATTGGGTGTCATGTTTTCAAGTGTTTTTAATCTGCTGTTGTGTTTTGTTATTGTTTTGTTATTTAATCACTTGTTAATTTGCTATTGTGTTTTATTGTTCTCTGTTGTAGTGTTTTCTTCTTTATTGTGTTTCATTTTTTTTTTTTTATTGTGTAATCTTCTTTATTGTGTTCTTTATTTGTTTTGTCTTTTGAATGTTTCCCATTTAATTGGTTGTATTTTGTGGTTTGTTGTTTTAGTGATCTGCACTTCAGGGCCAATGCACCACCCACTGAGAACCAGCAGATGTCGCCAAACCAACCTCTCCTGTGATTGACAGGCCCTCAGATCTTCTGCTTCCGTCACTCCTCATAAAAAAAGTCTACACACATACGCACGCACACACACAAACACACACACAGTGAAGGGAACAGGTTGCATCCGCGTGCATGTGACAGGGTCACTTCATCAGCTCATAAATGTGAAGTCAGTGTTTTACGCTCCGAGTGTCTCACATGTGTGTTTGGCTCCTCTCACTTTGGTTTCTTGCAGTTATGATTCACGATACCTTCAATTACACGTTATATTATTGTCCGGTGCTCTGCCAAGACTGTAAGGGAATCAAGATGAGGGAGGAGGAGGAGGAGGAGTAGGAGGAGGAGGAGGAGGAGGAGGAGGAGGAGGAGGATGTGAAAACAACCTCAGCTCTTTGAAGCCGTTTCAAACTCTCCCAATGAGAAACACTCTTCTCCTTATTATCAGTCTCTGAATCATGCGAACGGCTTCAGGTTTTCTCTGAGATAAGAAAACATTTCTAACTGAAGGAGCCAGTCGAGGCTTCATCAAGCCGCCGGAGTCTGACCCGCGTTTATCCCCCGTGATCCAGCGAGATCCCCGGGGCCTGTTTAGTTCCTGCCAGATGATGTTATTACACCGAGCCCCTGGTGGCTGCTGCTCAGCCTCCCACTCATTCATCTGCGATACAAAACAAACAGAACACCGCTAACAATGGTGCTTCTTGTGATATAGAGTGGTTCGAACCTGTGCGTAAAAAGGGGCCTCGTCGACTCGCCTGTTTTATAAGAAGAGAAAGAAAAACACCTTAAACTGAGTCGTGGGTTATTTTTTGTCACGATGGGGGGGCTGGGGGGGGGGGGGGTCTTTATTACCAGGAATATAAATAATTCGAGGCCATATCTGCACATATATAACATCAGGAAACAGTCAGGTCTTTTCAATCTCCGTCATCCTTCGTCCCCAGAATTGACTCCAGCACGAGACTCCACACGATCGAACCCTCGGTGCCACATTCACCTTCAGCTTCTCGCGGGGATTTGACGCCCCTGCTCCTGCGTGGAGCCACACAACGCGCACACGCAAGGGGGGGGGGGGGGGGTTGCCTGTTTCCAATCTGAGGACATGCGTGATGAATTTGGGGAAATCATCTGCAGCTTTAGCCTGGTACCGTGTGGCCCACCCAGCCCGGACCCAGTCCCCCTCGGCCCCGGGGTATCAATACGATTAGAGGCAGGAAATGTGGGAATCCCCAACAAAGGGCTCCATCATTAAACACAAACAACCAGAGGCCTCCCAACGCTACCAGCAGCGCCCTCCTCTCCTCGCTCCTCTTTTATGTCTGCGCGAGTGAAAATCTATCACTTTCATCCCAAATATCAGCGGCCTGCTCTCGGTTGCCCATTATTAAAGAAGATAATCCAGCGGACTCTCAGGTCTGAGCCCCAAATGGAAAACAGAGCGCGCACGTTCTGCCTCAGAAATCTCAGGTTATGCAGATTAAACTTTATCCCTTCTCCATTTCACACACACACATTTTTCAATATGTCGTCTGAGTGGGGGGGACGGGGGGGGGGGGGGACTGAGGTGTGAGCGAAACCTCCCGAGTCTGAACCTCTTCACCCGAGAGACGCCGCGACGCAGAGCTGCAGGCGACAAATTATTATTTTCCCCCAGCAGCACAAAATCAGTCATTGCAGTTGTTATCCTCTGTTGTACGTCTGAAAACGTGTAATTGTGCGTCAAGTGTGTGCGTAACGTGCGTCTGCAGGAGCCTTCCAGGGGGATTAGGGTTTAAATCCCTGCCTCACGTGGAGAAGTGTTTGGGGATTTCCCCCCCTCGGTGTTAAAATTCGCGAAGGTGATGTGATGTCCTCGAATAGTCTTTGAGATTATTCAAAAATCTTTATTGTGTCTCGAGTATTTTGTATTTTATTGGTTCCTTTCTTGTTTCTATATATTAAAAATACGTTTTAAAATTTGTTTTTAACACAGAAATACACATTTCACGTAATTTTTTCTCATTCTGTTTTACCCTGGAAATTTCTGAATCATTTCTGAAAACTTAAAATTATATAATAAAGTTAAAGCTCACGAGCAGCCTCCATAAAAGATGGTTGATCACATTGTTCCAAATGATCAGAAACTTATTTTTTACTTAAATGTATTCTAAGTTTTATTCTTCTCCAGATAAAATTCCTTCTGCTCTTGTTGTTCATGCGGATGTTTTCAGAGGCTGGTTTTCCATCGCCCGCGTCCACTTGGCACAGATGCTTGGATGAAGATGATGATGATGATGATGAAGATGATGATGATGAGAGTGAGCTCGGAGGCTGGTGTGTCGACCTCCTTGGTTCCGTTTGCGTCGTTTCTATTGGTCAGGATCCTTCTCCTCGCGCCTCGACGTGACATCACATCCACCCGAGCCGCAGGAAGCAGCGGAGGCTGCAGAAGATGCTGGACACCTCGCAGAGCGCACGCACTTTTACGCGTTACGCACGACCACTCGCCGACTGCACTCCTGCGCTTTAAGGCACCAAAACACAGGAAATCAGCACCGATGTGTTGCGGTTTGGAGAATCCGGTTCCAGAGAAGTAGGGGTGGGGGGGAGGAGTGAATTTGGATTTTCCACCGTTGCTCCATTTGTTTTGTGAATGGAGAGGAGTCGTGCGTAAAAAGGCTTCCCGGTTCAGGAGAAGAGCTGTCACTCTCCCACCTGTTGGCAGGTGGTGTCGGCTCACCCGCGGAAATCTACTATGACATTGGGTCTGGACATCATGGAGGATATTGTTATCGACGTGGTAGGGGAAGGACTCAAAGACACTGGAGAGGAGCAGCCGGACCCTCTGGATGAGAAGGAGCCAGGCACGGAGGCTTCCAGCAGCCCGAGCAGAGACCGGGACACGTACAGCCCCGCGCCGGATTGTGGTGTCCCCGTTAAGACCAAAGGTCCCACGTCGGTGAAGCCTCCATACTCGTACATCGCCCTGATCACGATGGCCATCCTGCAGAGTCCGAAGAAGAGACTCACCCTCAGCGAGATCTGCGACTTCATCAGCCATCGCTTCGTCTACTACCGGGAGAAGTTCCCCGCCTGGCAGAACTCGATCCGGCACAATCTGTCTCTGAACGACTGCTTCGTGAAGATGCCCCGGGAGCCCGGCAACCCCGGGAAGGGCAACTACTGGACCCTGGACCCCAACTCCTCGGACATGTTCGAGAACGGCAGTTTCCTGCGGCGGAGGAAGCGCTTCAAGCGGCAGCACTTTCGCTTCGACCCGCTGAAGGAGCAGCACCTGGAGCCGAGTGGACTGCACGGCTTCCCGGGGGCGTACGGTCTGCAGCTGCCCAGCCTGGAGATCTACCCGTACCTCCATCACCACGCGCCCTCCCCGTGCGCCGGCATCCCACCTGTCAGCAGCATCCTGCCGGCCCTGTCCAGCTTCTTCTCCCGCAGCGCGCTCACAGCCAAGGCTTTCCTTCAGTCGCAGCCGGGCATCGAACCCTTCTCCGCGGCCCAGTGTCCGGCCTACTCCTCCCCGCTGACCCCCGGGACCGCGTACGGCTCCCCGGGTCTGTTGCACCCGGCCGCGGCCCCGCACTTCCTCAGTTTGCAGCAGGAGTATCAGAAACTACAGACTCAGCGCGTGGCCCTGGTCAAACACATGCACAGCAGCAGCGAGTGACGCGGCAGTGAACTCGGGCTTCTCAGGTAAAACAGACAATTCGAGCGGAAGCTCCGAGTTTCTGCAGCGATGGAAGATGGAAGATCTGCTTTTAAAGAATGTTGTAGATAAAAAAACAAACTCTTCCCCTTATTCCCCCTTTTTGGATAAAAACGTTTTTTAACAGGTGCTTTTTTTTATTTGCTCGTGGATTGTCTTCATTTTTATTTCTAAAAAATATATTTAAATGACGAGTTTCCTATACGTTTCTTTTCTGGAAATAAAAAAGTAAATATTTAAACTTTTGGTTCAGTTGTATATTTTGTGCAGATCCGCGCGCTTGTGTTTTATTTCCCTCGTGGAGGAAAAATCATTTTAGGTTTAAAGCTTTAATTTCTTGCTTCGAATTAATATTTGGATCAAACTCGTGATTCTGATATTTAAACAAATTATTCCGCATTATTTAAAGCTTTAAATATTTTAATTGAAATGTTGTTAAAGGGTTGAATTGGCAGATAAAGAAAACGTATTAATAGAATTATAGAAAATGTAATCTTCCTTTTAAACCAGCTGCAGCTCGATGAGGCCTTAATGCATTGAATCACAGTTCAGCTCCAGTTATTTGCCTAATTGTAAATCATAAGGAATTATCTATTATATTGGGATAATAAAAATAAAACTGCAATACAGCTTGTAAAATAATATTATCACATATTTATGTGATCAAATATTTAGTTGATAAAGTGACCTTTTGCATCACGTTGGATAAAATCCTGGTGCGTCAGGGTCAAAGTTAGGAAACGTCCGGATTAACATTAAAATCAATGCAATTAAATTATTGTTATGTTATATTATAATTATTTATAATACCAGATATAATCAAACAGGATGAATTATACTGTTAATCAGCAGAGGATGAACTTCAGACCAAAGATAAGCGCACAGGCCTGTCAGTGTGTGTGTGTGTGTGTGTGTGTGTGTGTGTGTGTGTGTGTGTGTCTGTTTGTGTGTGTGTGTGTGTGATTGGCTTAATTAAAAAAAATGCTTTATATTGCTGACACACAAACACACACCCACACCCACACACACACACACACACACACACACACACACACACACACACACACCTTGTCCCCCTGTTAACACAATAAAAGTAAGACACGCTCAATCATAATCTTCTGTCAGATGTTTATTATGAGGAAGTTAAATCCCAAATATGTTTCTAATTATGTTTTCATCATTTCATTTGAGCACATTGAATAAATCTTAAAAGTCCTAAATAAACATATCAATTCATAATTTAAATATTAGGTCACATGATGAATGATAACATTTAAAAGACATTTGTCTTCTGTGGTTGGTTTAATTAGAATCTAGTTTATTCTTCTTAGTAAATAATAATCCATCTGTAACTTCTCACCACAATAAAAGTTGAATTTTTCCTGTTTGAGTGACATTTCCCAGTTTGACCTCTCACAGGTTATTTCTCCTTGTGTCTAAAAGGTTAAATATGAACTGGTTGAATCAAAGTCAACTATATTAACTGGTAACTATCACCAGTTCCACCTAACCAGTCATCTCCTCTGCAGCAGACCTGGTGGGATTAAGACCCACGAGCCTGGAACCTTCCCCCGTGGCTCCACGGCCCTCATTCACATTAACTCATTTATTTGTCCTTTCTTCTTCACTTAAGAGAGAGGCAGCGCTGCTCTGCCCCGAGATTGACAGTAGTAAAATAATTCTAGGTTTCCGAGCATGGAAGTATTTATTTAATTCTATTCCGAGTCTGGTTTATATGGATTACCGCGCTGGAGCTGCTGGACGGAGCTGATGGATCCCACCACACGCTCATAGAGCTCCAGAGAGAGAGAGAGCGAGAGAGAGAGAGAGAGAGAGAGAGAGAGAGAGAGAAGAGCTCATTCTCTTCTTCTCTTCTTCTCTCTCTCAGCCTCCTCTTTTATTTCCCTCCGTTCAGGGACATCTTCATTTCAGATGGTTAGATTTAATCCAATCTGTTTTGAGGTTTTCTCCCTTTTTCTTTTTATTATTTCACCAAAGCCAAATGTCTAATATTTGCACGGCTGATCTCAAACAGTGCGGCACGAGCTGCGGTTGGAATGAGATGCAAATCACACACACCACAGTATTTCTGCTATTAGAACTTATCTGATTTATAAAAACCAAATATACAAATGAACGGACGGATGTTTCCTCTGAGATTCGGTACTTTGCTAAAGTCGTAAAACTTTTGAAGAGGTCCTTGTGTCTGGAAATCATCGATGCAGGAGTGAACGAGTCCTGATGAACCTTCTGAGCTGCAAGTTCAGCTTCATGATGCATCTCCTCACTTATGTCCTATAACACAGGCTCCCAGTAAACCCAGTTAAACCACTGAAATACACTGGAACCACTGTCTTCCTCCTCATGCACCTGCAACATGAAACAATCTGAACCTCAACTCATTTTCATCCTTTGAGTATTTGAAGTTCCTAATCTCACCTCATTTTACCTCCTGCTCTTCTGGTTTGAGTGGATTCATTTGCTTTAAATCAAATGTTCTGTATTTATTCCTCAGACTTTTACTTTTCCTCTTGTTTCTTCTTCTTCGTCTTTTTCTTGAAATGTTCTGTTTATTTTCTGTTCTTTCTCATAGTTAATGAGATCCTCTGTCTCCAGAGGTGAAGTAAAGGTTGAATGAATCTGGTTCAACCTCAGAAATCCGTTTTCATTATAATGGAGCCTGTTTTCTCTGTGAGGAACTCAGAGAAGAGAAAGTGAAGCAGTTACAGCAGCTGATCAGCAGCCAGGGGGGGGGGGGGGGGGGTCAGGGTCTTTTCTTTGGAGGGGGTGTTGGGAAGCTGGTGCACCTGATAAAATAAGCAAGTCAGACACTCCAGACTGTGTGTGTGTGTGTGTCTGTGTGTGTCTGTGTGTGTGTGGCTATGACTGCACATCAGTTTTCCATCCTGGAGGAGGTACAAGTTGCCAGTTGCGCCGCTGCAACTCTTTCTACTTTCCCTTTTTTCCTTTGTGCGTCACTGAGTGTGACACGCTTTATTAAATCTTCGCCGGTATTAAAAGGCAAAGCCTCGTTTTAATGACCAGCAGCAAGATTTTCCTGTTTTTTAACATAACTTTTCCTTTATGGCCCTTTTTTCGTTTTTGAGACGTCTCAAAACTGTAAAATTTAATGTAATCTGCAAAGTCACTCAGGATCTGAAACAAGGGGCATTGTGTTTCAGATTGGATTTGTCACCAGAGGACTTCACCCGGTGTCGTATTAACATGATTCATCTCTGCAGTGGAAGTTCTGAATGTACATTCATGTGACAGCCTGTCAGTGGAGCGTCCCATGATGCACTGCTGCAGCGTCCCAGGTCCACGAGGACGATCGGCTCTGAGGTATCGTCCCTGTGAGCGAGTGGATCCAGTCAGATCTGCAGTGAAGCCTGACATGGCCGCTCTGCCATGCTCCCACTCCCCACTCCTCAAAGGCCAAGGCAAACAGGCAAGATAAACTCCATCTCCTCCTGCTTCCAGAGGCTGGGAGAGAGGTGCATTCTGGGACGACCCCCTGCTGGTCCAGTCAGGACAGAAACACCAATGAGTTCATTTGTGTTTTTTTCCAGATGAATGTGAAATGCACCATTTGGATCAAATTCCCCTCGAACGTTTTATTCCTGTCTTCGAGCCTGATGGGTTTTCTTTTAACTTTTGTAATTTGGAGCAGAATGAAACTCACAAAGGTCAAAAAACGTTCACTCATTCAGATCTGAACAGTGTCAGTCACAGTAATGTGGAGTTAAAACAACACAACACACTGTATTAGAGTGTGTGTGAGTTATAATTGAGCACCAGAGCAACATGTTATTGTTTCCTTGTGTGTAGAAAACACAAGACAACGATTATATTATAATGAGAATAATCCTTCGTCTTGGGCGACTTTCTGCCCAGGATCTATTTTAATCCAGCGTTCTATAGTTTAATAACATAGGACAGTTGAGAGCTGCTGTCTGCTTTCCAGAAGAAGTTCATCCTCTCTAGAGTGAAAGTCACGTGCACGTAGTTACCTGATGTTTTACATTGTTGGTTTAAATCCGCCCAGTATCTTCCTTTCAACTCACTTTTCTGTGGATGGACATTTTACCTCAATCATCAATTACCTTTTATTTGTTTAGGTCCACATTCACAAATCACAGTTTTAACATCCTCTGATCTTAACGCTCAACTATAAAGTGAGGGAAGCTACCAAATAAAAAATAAAAAAACAAATCAACAGGAGAAGAAAACGTGGAAACCTCGGGGACATGTGATGGATCCATCGCTGAGGACGGACAGAAGAGCAGCAGAGGACATTGATGAGGAAAGACAGCGTCTAACATGAGGTGTGTCAAACAGTATTAATACTTAGGAAAACTTCAGACACAGATGAAGTGAATCAGTAGAAAACTCAGTCAATCCAATGTTTGAGATATTGTTTTTATGAGTCTTAATAAATTCATTTTGAGTTTTCAGATCTTTATAATCCTTTGTCCTTGGTGACATTTAGTTCAAAACTCCAGAAGCTTCACGTCAGTGTTGGTCTTCCGTTATTGTCATTAAATACTCAAACCAACATATAGTTCAGCTCTGAACTGTCAACATATTAAAGTCTCCTGCACATGGATCTGTACGATTGAAAATGAATCTGTGACAGTTTTAAGTTCAAACTTGAGATTGTTATGTTTAAGACTTTGTCAAAATAATCATATTTCAGGTGAGCAATAAAAAAATCACATTAAAAACCAAGCAACTTGTTCTTTTTGACCCAGAGACGGTTTTCTAAGTGCCCGAGGCTGATGTGTGTTTGCTGCTGTGGAATCAGAGTTCGTAGAATCCAGAGGACGGATCGGTGTTGTGGTTTTTTCGGTTATCATTCGTAAATCTCGCACCTTCCTCCTCTCACTTTAATGGCCGACTTCCACAGGCCTCGCTCGCTCTTCGGCGTTTGCTTTTCCTGGCAGGGCCAATCCCCTCTGCCCTGCTTCAGGGAGTTATTCAATTATAAATCTCCCCCCCCCCCCCACACACACACACACAGACACACACACACACACACAAACACCCCTGCCTTCCCTCTCTCACCGGTCCTTGTGTTGCCCTGCCAAGCCCAGTAAAACACACTGCTCCGTTGGTGCACCCCTCTCCAGTCTCGTGCCCAAGAATTTATTATGCTCCGGGTGGCGAGGCGGAGTGCGGTGTGTTTCTGGAAAAAAGGGACCCCCCCTCTCGCCCCAGTGCCAACAGATGACAGTGACATATAGCAGGAAAGCCACCCAGAAGGAGAATGATCTCACACCTCAGCCACGCGCTCAGAGTGGGGGGGGGGGGGGGGGGGTTGGGAGAAAACAGAGGGATCTGCAGCTGGGGGTGGAGGGGACAATAAAATCAAGATGAAAAGGAGGAAAGGATGAAGGAAGGAGAAATCAAAAAAAGGTGGAAGGAAGGAAAAAGCAAACAGGGGATGATCTGCTGAACCCAGACATAACCGACACGTCTATAAATACTTTGCTAAACTTGAACACGTTGTCCTGATCTTTTCCAAATTAACCAAACTCCGCTGATCGTCTAACAGATTCTGCCTCGCCCTCAGACCAGTCTGCAGGAAACGCACAGCTCCATTAGGCCTCTAAAGAAAATCCACAGTTGCATTAAAGGTTTTATTGCAGATAGATCCTCCTCCATTCCACATCTGTTTCTGCAAAGCCCTTGTGTAGAAGCCAATCTGTACGTAACTGGCAAACACTTGGTCTTGACCCCCCCCCACACACACTCTATTTTTCTTCCCGGTGCCGGTACCGTTCCCCAGCTGGCGACCTCATGCCCTCTCGCTGCCCATGGTGCCTGGCATCGCCGCACCGCTCCCCCTGCCAGGTGTCTGCATATCCCCACGTGTGTGTGTGTGTGTGTGTGTGTGTGTTCGTGTGCGTCAGGGACGAGGCCTCCGAACGCCAGGAGAGGTGCTCGCCCTCCACGGGGCCGACATGAAAGGCGGCGGGAGCGTGATGTCACCCACAGCAGCCCCTAAACCACTTATTGCACCAAATGAGAGCCATTAGCCGCACAAACAAAGACTTAAAACGCTGTCATTTAATCATAAGGGGAGCAGGAAGCACAATTAGCATCTGGGCCGGGATGTGTCAGCGAGGGGCCACGCCGGCTCTCGCAGCGTCCGAGGCCCCAGCGGTCGGTGCACGGCCTAATGAGAGCAGTGACCCCGGCCTGGTCCCACTGATCTCTGAGGAAGACAAAGTGGTCCGCCCTCCCCACCAGGCATCGCCATGAAGCGCAGGATGTTTGAAAAGCAGCCAGTTAATAGTTGGAAACCTCCCTCGCTCCCTCCACTCACCCTCAACGTCCCTCTCTCTCTCACTCTCTCTCTCTCTGTCTGCACTCTGCCTCTCCACCTCTCTCTCTCTCCCCCCTCCATTACATTTGGTTTTCTCCCCTCAATAACGTCTGCAGTGGCACATTACAACTTGGAAATGGATTTTTCGAAGGGAGTGGAGAGAGGGTGCCAGAATGGGAAAAACATGGATTGGCTCGCTGGGAGCAGAATGAGTGGGCAAGCCAAACCTCACGCTTTGTAAGAAACAAGAAAAAGAGCCCTTTCTCCATTAGAGCCCCCGGAGTTAAGGACCAACCGCATCGTGGGGGGAAATCAAAAAATCCCACCCTCCTGGAAAAAGAGAGGATGAAAATACCAGACGGCGAATTGTCACCTCATACGAAGGAAAATGGTTTCCTCCCCAGTGTCACCAGTGTGAAACGACTGGGTGCCGGGGTCAGAGGGCAGGCCGGCGGTTCCCCGTCGCTCCGGCAGACCTGTGTGCTCAGGGAACCTGGAGCCGACTCAGGGGCCTGCAAACATCCTGCAACAGCAACACAAATCCACTAATTCAGGCCTTTGTGTTTGGTAATGGATGTTGTGCCGTGCTATGTAGATGTGATATGATAGGATTGATTGCTCTGTGGAACGCCGAGGCTGCCGTCTAGCTCCGCCCTGCCACCCAAACCGTCGGCCAGCGAGCCGTTCATCCCCACGCTGCCTCTGTTGGTGGTCCCTGGTGTAAGCTATATTTTCCCCTCGCTTCTCCCTCGCTCTCGCTCTTTTTTTATAGCTAACACAAAATTGTTCCTAATTCGCTGCTGCTAGAGGGGGGTAATTTGCGGCTTTTGGCTGAGTGTCGCAAGCCCCAAATTTGAAAAAGCTGCTGAGTTGAAGGCGTTCTGTGAGAGGCAGCGGCAGCAGCAGCAGCAGGGAGAGCAGAGAGGGAGCCGGGTGGCCTCCACTCAATCAGCTGAAGAGGGGAAAACAGCAAAACATGATAAGCCTCAGAAGGCAGAGGGCTGAGATGTAATAATAACTGTTGGGTAATGTGAGACTCAGCCACTAATAATTGTGGCTGTTTTAATGAAATTACTGCGATAATGTCTCCTCTGCTTCTCACAGTTGGTTTGATTTTCTCGATTTAGCCGTTAGCGTAAAACACTCGAGTTCTGATCAGACTCTTCAGGCCAGAATGATGTCCCTCGTATTTCATCTGACTTTAGTTTCTCGCAGATTTAAACTCTCGCCAGTTTATTCTGTTGCAAAAAGGAAAAACACGACTACATATTCCTTAAACCAGATTAATGACAAGCTGGTTTAATAATTATCTGTCAGGCTCACTCACGTTTTTATTTGCCAAACAAAACGATCTCTGTCCGGTTGAGAATCTCGGCTCCGGTGTTAATCTTTAACATGTCGCAGGTTGCTCGAATAACAACTCGTCTCCAGCAAACATTGTGTTCTTATTTAAGTGCAGCTGTTTGCCAAAACAACAGGGTCAGAAACACGTGTGATAAATTATCCATGTCGTTTTCTACACTGGTAATTGAGGCTAAAGCTGTTTCCTCCCAGTAGGGGGTCATGTGATAGGAGTCGGACGAACCAGCAAAGACGACAACATGACCGAAAAGAGAGTCTACTCCATCGTTTACAAACTTTCCCCGTCCAGACTAAAATGCAGCTTCTGTAGTTTTAAAACTAAAACGGGTCCAGCTGTGTTTCCGAACTTTATTCCGGGTTCGAAAACTCTGGAGCAGTTTGAGCTACAGGCGATGCTATGTACTAGAGTGTTTTCAAACTAAAGCGTAGTCGTGTGGATGAAGCTTCAGTGTGTGAATGGTTCAAACTAATGGAGTTCCTCAAGCTTCGGTGCTCGGCCCACTTTTGTTTCCAACTCCAGCAAACAGCTAATAGTTCTACAGATGATATAGTTGCGTGTAGCTTTGGCTCTTCTCTCCACATTCTGATATCTGACTGAGCTGCGGTTGAGTGTAACACACGATGGGAGTAACTGAAACCAAAGCTGAAGTAAAACTCCAATAATGTTTTTCAGTTATTCTGACCTGCCGAGGCTGGACGGATCAAACCAGCAGTAAGTGATGGTGACTTCAGATTCCAGGCCTGTGGACGGTGGCTGCTCGCTGTGTACAGGAGGACGTCCGGGTCTCTGCACCCGGAGGGCCGAGTTCCCACAGCTCCTCTGGGGCCTCGTCCACACCACGGCCCTGAGAGGTGCTCTTTCATTATGATTAACAGGCCCCTTCACACTCTCATCCCATCCTCGGTGGTTCACTCTCTCCTCGGGGGGGAAGCCCACATGGATGTTTTTTCCTTTTTTATCCCACATGGTTTTTCGCTTCGACAACAGCACATCATTACCCGAGTGTTTAAACACTTAAGAACAGTTTAAAAAGGAGGGCGAGGAGGAGGGAGAGGAGGAGGAGGAGGAGGAGTGAAAAAACACTCGCTAGCAATGAGCAGTTCTACATTAACTCTGTATCACTCGGGGGAGCAGTAAAAGCCGCCCCACAAGCGAAATGAAGTCAATAAATAAATGTGGCTGTTGTCAGATGTCTGGAAAAGCTTGAGAGGGTTCCAGCGCCGGGGCAGCCCACCATGTTGGAATGAAGGGTGATAAGTTTGGGCGGCCCCCACAGAATTAGACGCTACAACTTGCTGAGAGCCTTTGACTAATGAGGGTGGGTTTGCTGCAAATGATGAATTCAAAAAAAAGCGAGTGGAACGTTTGATCTGCAGCAAACTGCAGTTTGTTGAACGTCACGCCGCCTGCGCCGCTCCGGCTGCAGGGAAACGCCATCGCAACACAGAGGAGGTGTTTTGTGTTATGCAGACCCCCCCCGCCCCCCCTCCCTCAAGATGGCTGCAGCAGTCAATCAAAGCAGAAGAGACAACAAACAGCAGAAAGAGACAGGAGCTGTCAATGGACCGAGAGACGCCTCCTTCATCACGTCACTTCATCGGATTAAAATATGTCCCCGAAACTCTGCTGCAACTGTGGCCCTTCCTCCGCCGGTCGGCCCTGAGGGACACCGGCAGAAAACACACAACACAAGGAGAAGCAGTAGCAGCTGGATGAGTGTTTTTCCAAGTTAAGCAATTGATCAGTGAGGGTCCAGAGGGTCCGAGGAGGAGGAGGAGGAGGGGAGGGGTTCAGAGGAAGCTGCAGGTGTGGGGAAGAGAAAACACAATCACATCTCAAGTCAAACAAATGCGTCGCCCCTGATGGAGATGGATGGAGGGTCAGCATTCCAGTCCACGCTGAAGAACCCCACCGCGCAGCCCCAGGTCTTCCCTCTCACTGCTGCTGCCGCGGCGGCCAAACATCTGGACAGAGAGGGAGAGAGAGAGGGAGGAAGCAACAGAGAGGAGTGGAGGAGAGAAAGTGTTGGAGAGGGAGAGGGAGAGTGGAGGGATGAACTGAGGTCAGCGGAGGAGGTGAAAGATGTTCAAGCCGTGTTTAT
This sequence comes from Platichthys flesus, assembly GCF_949316205.1. NCBI lineage: Eukaryota > Metazoa > Chordata > Actinopteri > Pleuronectiformes > Pleuronectidae > Platichthys > Platichthys flesus. Next base: position 2,340,492 of record NC_084960.1, read on the forward strand.
CTTTGGGTCCTCTGAGGAGGAGGAGGGGGGCCACATAAGTGAGCTTGTGTCGGGGGGGGGGGGTTCACACCCTCCTGCCTGCTCTCTCTCTTCATCTTCATCTGCTTCAGCTCTTTCCCAACATGTTTCTAACATGGTCCAGGCCGCTGAAGGTCAGAGGCTGTGGTAAACGGGGCAACGTTCTGTCTAATCCTGCAGCCAGCGCTCCTCCTGCCCGGCTGCCGGGAGCAGAAGCTCCTCAACTCACTGCTACAAACTTTGCTGCGTTTTATTCTTCTGCCTCCGTCGCGGTGGTTTTCCCCGGAGTCCTGTAAAAACCAGCTCTGGTCTTGTTTTCTCTGCAAGTCAACAGATGAGCTGGAGCTCATAAAGAGAGAGCTCAGAGGGCACACCGAGGTCCTGGGCTCTGTAAAGAGGCTGCGTCCACAGCTCTGCTGGTGGAAGCAGCAGTGGAGAGGGATATTACACACACACAACACACACTAACACACACACACACACTAACACACACACACACACTACACCTTGGGAGTATTTGATCCCTGTGAACGGTGCACGGCCCGAGGAGGACACGCTCTGTAAAGTTCCCTCCCGTGTGCTGTGTTCTCTGTTACAGCAGCGTGAGCTTGTAAAGAGAAAAAAGAGAAACCACACACATGACAGGTGCCAGAGTCGGAATGTGAGCAGAGTCAAAGATGAAATATTATCACTGAGGCTGCTTGTTATTTCCTCTGCTTTTAATTGTTTTTAGAGGTGTGTGTGTGTGTGTGTGTGTGTGTGCACATCTGTAAGAAATTGTGTTTATGAGCTTGTATATAAACATTTGAACATGCAGTACTGGAGGAAGTACTCACATCCACTACAAGTAAAAGTCCTGCATAAGCAAAATGCTCTCTGGGTCTCAAAAGTAAAAGTATTGTGTTATACTGTATTATATAATTGGATTATTAATACTGATGCATCAATGTGTGAGCTGCATTTTTCTGCTGGAGTTATTAACTATTTTATAAACTGTTGGATTAAAGTCCAGTCTTTTTTAAACTTGTTTCCTGCAACAAGCAGTTTTATGCCATTACACATGTTTCACTTTTAAAAATACATTTATTCCCCCTTTTTTTTCCAAATAAGTTGAGCTATACTTGAAGATCTGTCAACACAAGAAAACTGTGGAAGTAGAAGTATCTGTTATTGGGAATGCAAACAATATATAAACTTATATTTACCATTTTCTATCACTTTTAGGAAACGTCTCAACTTCTCTCAGTGTGTGGATTCTTACAGAAATTCAAATTGAGTTAGTTTATAGTTCTTCAACTCAAAGTGGAGGTAAAGCATATATACATACTTGTTTTTGATATATTTATACTCTGTTATGACTTATAGCCAATGGTTTAACACTCGTTTTAACATGTAGTGAAATGTTGACACTACATATGTCTCAATATGTGGATTTTATTAAACTGTAGAGGAAGAAATATTACATTTTCTAATCTCATCATATGATGTAGAATCTGAAAAGTCATAAATAACCAACAGAGTAAGAAACACATTTTTCATGAAATGTAGTGGAGCAGAAGTTCTTGAGTAACTTTGTTATATTCAGCCTGTGTGTGTGTGTGTGTGTGTGTGTGTGTGTGTGTGTGTGTGTGTGTTTTCACTGCTGATGGCACAGTGGAGGTTTATTTGAACAGATGTGAACTCTCAGTGCCAGGCTGACCTCAGGTCTTACTTGGCTACTCTGCAGCTGATCTCTCCGCCCTGGAAAAATAACACTCACTTTAACAGACTGACCTGAGCAGGAGAACCGCTGGCTAACACACCGTGTAATAAGTCCAGGAGTAAAGCTTCACTTCCCCTCCCGGTGGAACTGAACCTCAGCGCTGCCTTATCAGTGCAATGCAATGTGCAGAGCACGTGGCCGGCTCTGTCCTCGTCCTCTGTGAAACACCTCGGCTACAGAAACCACAGTTTACAGTAAAAACCAGAAGTCCTTCTCCTCTCAAAGTCAGATCCACGTTGAGCAGAGGATTTACACTCTCATTGATTGAAAATGGACGTTTACACCCCAGATGCAGGGCGCATAAACGGCACGGAGCGTGAGTTCGGGGGGGGGGGGGGGGGGGGGGAAGCAGAGGTTGCCGACAAGAGCCATAAAGGAGGTGGATTTATGTGCTGGAGCGATGCAGGCGGGAGGTCAGAGGCAGAGTGAAGTGTGGAGGGTCGACAGGGATGAAGAGACAGCAATGTTTGGAGAGAGGACAGGAGAGAGCGGTGCTAATTTATACTCCGCTAATTGGAACCAGCAGAGTCCTGCACCTGAACCGCATTCTGGGCCCTGTGGCCGCGGCGGGCCCCGGGGCAACGTGGGAGGGTGATGAGGGCCGGGGGGGGGGGAGGGATGGGATGGAGGTGAGGGTCAGTGTCAATGGCAGCCTTGTTGTTTCTGTCCCTGCAGATGGGACAGCGAGGCCAGAGGTGCGTGTCTGAGCAGAATGTGTGTGTGTGTTGGAGATTTTCCGGGGGTCATGTTGTTGTGACAGTCTCACACACACACACACACACACACGCACAGACACACACATGGCCGGCCGAAGCAAGAGTGAGGACCACCCGGGAAAAATCAGCTTAATGTGTCATGGTTTCAATCCGACACGTTTCTAACATAGGACACGGCCGGACTTCAGCGGTCTTAGCTTCCTGCTTAAATAAATACGACAGGCTCCTCAGATAATCACCGAGCTGCGACCATGTTGAGTCATAGCATCCGTTAATTATTAGACGGGCCGTGCGACTCCGAGGGTTCGTTCCTCAGATCGCCGCCGCCTGTGAGTTCCTGATGTCTGTAATATTTCACTGAGTGATGGTGGATTCAGATGTTGGCTGTGACTGGGCTCTGGCACGGTGCTAAACAATGAAGTAATCTTTGGAATTTAGATTGAAAAAACATTGGCCTTTGCTTGATGTGCTTTCATATCTGCACGATCTGTTTGCTCTGCTGAGTCTCGCTGACGGCCTGGTTAGGCCGGCGAGCCCCGAACTGATCTGAGAACAACGAAAAGGACATTTCATTATTATCAATAACAGTTTTTAAAGGACTCATTGTCTCAACTGTAACAGCTGGACACATGATGCAGGAGAGAGGAGATGAAAACCATGAACTTTAAATAAAGATGGACGACATGTCTCCACTTCCTCCAGCTATCCAGACATGAAGCTAAGAGCGTGAACTTTGACCTTTTAGATAAAGGGGAAGCGGAATTTACGACGAGTACTGCAGCCAGCCACCAGGGGGCGATCATTAGAGACAGTCTGTGGAGAAAACTAATTAACGCAAGAGCAGTATAAACAGGGAGCTGGATTTAACAGTTCAAATAGTTAGTTTAAAGTTATAAACTGTTTAAATTATTATATAAGAAGTTTGGTTAATGGTTAAAAGAGTTAGCTAAAAGTTTTTAAATATTCATATTTGTAATGAATTAACAGTTAAAAGCCTGAACCATTAAATGAGTTCACTAAAATGACAAAATAGTTTAAATTATGGGTTGATTGAAAACAATTTGCTCAAAATATAAAGAAGGGAAAATACCTAAACTGCTAAAATAGAAATAAAAAATAATGAATATGTTTTAAATAGTCACATAGAATTACTGGATAAATCATATAAAATATAAGATATATTAAAATGTCAGAATTAAATAAACAGTCGGGGTTGTTAGGGGAGTAATTGACGGATGACTGAAATGTCCAGCTTCAAAAAACAATGAAACAAAAAATAAAAATGTACAGTTACAATTGTATGATTATTATAACCTTATATATGGAACATGTGGTGTTGATGCAGAGGTCCCAGAATCCGGTTCTTCTCAAAACTCCAGAGCTTCATCACATCAGAGCCGAGCGACGCAGAACTCCTCTGATATCCAGGAGGCTCGCAGCAAACAGCAGATAAACACACGTGTGTCCAAAAAGCCAGATTCCTCCCGAACAACAGAGCGGCCTGGGACATGTGGGCAGCACATTGGTGGCGGGGCTGCGATCACACACGTTTCTAGTGAGCAGAAGAGAACACAACACGATTTAGATGTGGTAGGGGCTGTTTTGTTTCCCTTTAAAGGCGTGTCAGTTGTCTGCTCTGCTCCGGGGACATTTGAGAAAAAACCCTCTTTCTACTTCATCACTCCCTGAGATTGACATCTCAATAGTCTGCACACATGAATGAGTGTGTGCAAGCCATTTGCGAATTACAGCACCGAACGTGCACAACACAATCCTCCACTGTAGCGGTTGGCTGAGACATCGGTCCTGTGATATTCCTCTTTTTCCTTTTTCCACCTAGTGTCTATTCTGAGGCCCGAAGCTTCAAAGCCGCCACAATCTGTCTGTTTCTCTCACGACTCGTCTCTCACACACGCCTGTGCACAAAGCGTGCACAAACTGAAACACATTTGTGTAAGAGCATGTTATGAGAGGGACTCGATGTGTTCTTTGATCAGCGGCCGTCTGACAGCGACACACACTCTGTCCAGAGACGAGGCCGATCCCTCTCTCCACATCCAAGCTGTGATTTGAACCATTTCTTCCTTTGACAGATGATATTTAGAAACATTGAGATGACACATCAGAGTGGATGCTCATGTTCTGACACTACACACGTTAGGATTGGTTCTGCTCTCCTCTCGGGTCCAGAGCGACGCTGCTGCACGTCTTCATCTCCTCTCTCCTCCGTCCGGCCTGTCATGTTGACTTGAATTTCCCCCCCCCCCTCTCCTCTCTCTCTCTCTCTTCTGCAGGATGCTGGGTTTCAAAGGGACCACAGAACAAATCAGAGGCCCGCTCCTCAGCACCGATGGCCTGTCTCTCATTTCGGATGGAGATTGAAGGGCATGTCTGCCCCTGGGGCGTCAGTGGGGATCAGGGGCCCTCAGCAGCACCCTCCGCCCCGGGGCCTCTGTGTTTCCACTGCGTGGGAGCCGGACCGTGACACACACTAAACGTCGAGCCCACCGCAAGAGCCTGTGCGCCGCGATGCTCCGTCTGGTGCACACTGTCATTGGGAAAGCCCTGAAAGCTTCGCCTGCATCCCTTGTTAGCCCAAGGTTGTGTGTGAGCGCAGTGTGTGTTTTGGGTTTCGCGTCCTTTGAAAAGATACGACAGTAACAGGCTCTTATTATGTGTTCGGTCGAGTGCAGGAGCTTGTGTTGCCGTGATGGAAGCCGGATGCTTCCCGGTGTTGTTGTGAGGCGCTCTGGGTTTGTGAGTCATAGCTTACTGTGAAATGTCTCCTAAGACGCTCCACTTGAGGGCTTGTTTTGAGCAGCGCGGCTCTGAAGTGGTGCGACGGGTCAGCTCCTCTGGGCTTTTCCTGGCAGAGGATGTGTGCGGCTTTCGGATCTGTGAACACAACACGGCAACACAATATCAGTTCCAGGTTGACGGCGCTCACAGAATCTCCCTGCACGTCTGTCTCCGGCTCCGCTCTCTGCGGGCCTCCATTAAGCTCCCTCGGCTTCCACATGACACGCTGATACCCATCGTACACTGCATGACAGCACATGGACCTGAGTGACATGTGATGTGTGTGGCAGGAGGGAGAGCAGCTCCTCTTTGTGTCTCCCCTTCATGTGGTGAGGGCAGGATTAGGACTTGATCCAATAGAGCAGGAGTGGAGGAGAAGGATCTGGGGTCAGATCTGCGTTGAGTTAAGTCAGTGTTGCAGCCGGAATAATACAATCACCTCCCCCAGAACCCTTTAATACAACTGGAGGGGAACGTATGTGTGCATGTGTGTTTGTTTGTGTGTGTGTGTGTGTGTGTGTGTGTGTGTCTGTGTGTGTGTGTGTGCTGAGCCTGGCCTGTGCCGAGGCTGCGACCAAACCACAGGGTGGTGTCCTTTACAGAGAAGAGGGGTCTCCGCTGACGGTTCAAACACAGCCCACGGCCCCCAGCTTCAAAAGCCCCCCCCCCCCCCCCAATCATCGCACCCACTTACAGCCAACGGCGCATGTCACTTAATGTGGACCACACTATTCATCAATTATGGTGAGCTCAGGGGCCATCCAACACCCGCACCGCAGCTCCACAAGTAGTGAGTTGTCTTCCTCCCTGACTGGAGCCCCCCCCCCCCCCCCCCCGCCCAGGACTCCTCAAAGCCCATGTGTTGCAGGAGGTGTGGTGCGAGACCGCTAACTCCTCGGAGCTGTCACACTTACAAAATCCAGCTTTTCTCGCTCCTTTCATGCAGCGTTATCTCGCCACAACCCCCCCCCCCCCCAAAAAAAAACTCCTCTTCCTCGTGCGGCCCTGTCCTCCTGCTGTCCGTCCCCGTCTGTCCCCTCCGTCCCTGTCCGTCCACACCCCCTCTCCTCATCCCACAGAGGCTAATCCACAGGCCTGTACGACACGCCGGCCCTTGGCAAGTGAACCGAGTCAAACTGGAACTCATTAGAGCGCCGTCTGATTCCGGCAGGTCCGCGGGTTAGGAGCTGAGCCCGGGTGCTTTGCTCTCTGTTATTCAAGTGACATGTTCAGGTTGTTGCAATGAAAAGTAAATGACATAAATGTGGCGGCCATGTTTGGAATTCCCTCTGAACGAGCAAGATGACGGAGAGCCGTGCAAACCTGAACCAGACCACACAGCATCAGCCGAGTCTCAGGCCTCCTCCTCCTCCTCCTCCTCCTCCTCCACCTCCTCCTCCTCCTCCTCCTCCTCCTCCTCCTTCACCTCCTCCTCCTCCATCATCCAGGGCTCGGGTCAAATCGGCACGAGGAGACGGAGGTGTGACGGTTGTGCACCTCCACTTGAGTCGTGCCTCTTCTCTCCACAAGAGCTGCTGGTACATGTGCAGCTGACTGAGTGTGTGTCCACCAGGCCTGTGACCTCAGCAGCTGTGTGTGATTGTGTGTTCATGTTGTCTGGTGGGCTTCTCTCATGTTGTATCATCCCCCTCTTGTCGGTGCTGACACCTTGTTTTCCGTGTTCTGGATGTAATCTGCTGTTCGGCTTCTCTCTTCACCTGCGACACATTAGATCAAACTCACTCCACAGACACTCGGCAGGAGAAAGAAGGGAACACGTGAGATCTCCTTCTTAGAATTAAACGGAAAATCTTTTTGAATTTGAAGTGATTCTTTGCAAGTTGCCAAGATAAGTAAAAAAAACTAGGTTGCATTTATTAAGTTTTGTCTTTTTATAGTATTTATTAACCATTAAATTAGCTGTTGTGCAGTTTTAGATTATAACCAATGTATAAATTGTTGAAATAGCAAAAAGAACAGTTAAGTTGCAGATTAACTTTTTGCAGAATTAATGCAATCATGACTTTTACAAATTGAGGATTTTTAGTTATATAAAAAGCATGATAATATCCACTTTTATATATTATTAAATGATGACCCTTTGAAATAAAAGAATCTAAAATAAAGTCATATGAATATTTTCGAGTTCTGGGCTGTGAGGGAACATCTGAGTTAAAGAACACTGGGTTTGGAACCACTGCTTTAAATTTAGCTGCTTTCCTCTTCCAACTGTAAACAATAATACAAAGAGAGGAAAATACAAGTTGCTGCTCTTGAAATAACATTTTGTGGATGTGAAATATTTTAATAGATAATTCAATGAAAGATGATTTTTGTTTTGGTGTTTTTTATGAAATTACGGTCAACCTTTTGCATGAATTTATGTTGCACACACACACACACAGACACACACAGACACACACACTTGGACGGGGCGAGCGCGGCTTCATAAACAATCGGAGCCACACACACTCACGCTAGGAAAGAACATGAAAACAGCACTAATGGGAAAAAGATGAGAGGGCTCACAGTGAGCACGACCAGAGAGAGGAGAGAGAGTGTGTTGCACACCGCTGTCTCTCACACACACACACAGACACACACTCACACACACACTCTCACTCACACACACACAGCCCTGGGATCAGATAGAAAGTTTGCAGCCTGAGGTCACATTGTTAGGAAAAGTCCACAGAATTGCTGGGTGGAGGTTTATGCATTTGAACTGCAGCACATGTCTGTTATTTTAAACCGTTTCTCTCCCTGTTTATGATTTATTTTTTTATGAATTTTACTGAACTGAATCGTTTTATTTAATATATTGTTACGCTACTAAATATATTAGTCACACGTATCATATAATTATATTTTTAACTCTTTTATATTTCTAACATTTTTCTGGTGGCTATAATGTTTTATTTCCGAATAATTTGTAGTATTTTGATCTTTGCAAATAAAATTCAAAACTGAACAGGATCAATTTCTTTTGAGACATTTTACATCTACCATCCTTTTTGTGTAGAACTCTGTAATTGTTTGTTGTCTATCTTTTTTTTGTATCCAGGGCTGTTCTGCATTATTATGCATCATTATGCATCATTATCCCGTCCAGATAATTTACATTAATTAATTATTCTCTCAATTTTAAATGTTTGATCGTTGAAAATTGACCGACAATATCCAGTTCAGTTAAAATACGTTTTAGAATAAAAGCTGTTATAAAGTTTTGTGCAGTCACTGATGAAGTTTGACGTCAGTGAGAAAAGCACCTTTTGCTCTCAAGGAAAATCTGTGTCATCCTGTGTTTGCCTCTGGTTTGCTGTCTTTTCCAGACGATAGATGATAACAAGGAAATATTGCGGTGTCCACGTCTCGCAGTGGACCCCCCCCCCCCCCCCTCAGTCCGACCAGGGACCACGGGGCCCTTACAACAACAGGCAGGCTCCGAGGGAGAGGAGCAGAAGTTACAGCTTGTGTGTTAATGATGGCTCACTGGTGATTCCCTCACATGTTTGTTCAGATTTTGGCTTTGCTTATACACACATTCACAAATCAACTGGGCGTCCCCTCCTCTCTGCTCCTCTCTGACCCGGCGAGGCCTCGGCTCCACTCAGCAGATAGCACCTCCTCGATCTGAGCTGCGTTTGATCCAAGGGAGAGATTTTCCTCCAGAAATAACCCCCCCCCCTCCCCCCCTTCCAAAGAAATTTCTAATTAATTTTACTTCATAACACCGAGCTCTGTGCGTGTGTATCCAGTAAGACTGGATAATATTTGGACAGGTGCTCCCTCACATACATTAACTTCAAGGCTCTGGTTTGCTGTTTCACTGCAGCCTCATAAAGAGCGGGCAGCAGCAGCAGCAGGCTGGTGGATCCTGAAGCTGCTGGATGTATTTCTTCATGCTGCACGTGTAATCCCCAACAATAAAAAACTGTTTAGCACCAATTTTCCTTTACTTTTAAAACTTTTTTTTTTTTTTTTTTTCCTTTTTCAGACAAACTGTGGAGGCCACATCTGGAAGACAGATGTGGTCCCAACGCTTGTTCTCTGCCTTTGACTCTCTCTCTCTCTCTCTTTCCCTCTCTCTCCTTTTGCTGCTTCTCACCCACTCTCTCGCCACTCTCTCTTTTTCTCGTGTCTTTCCCTCCCTCCCCTCTCTCTCCCTTTGGGAAACATGAGAGCTGAGTTAACTCTCTCTCTCTCTCTCTCTCTCTCTCTCCCACCCTGGCCGGACCACCCACATTCGGAAACGCCTAGCTGCTTCTCCTGAGGCAGAGCCGGCGGCAGTTTGGAGAGACAGGGGGGGGGGGGGGGGGGGAGAGATGTAAGGATGGGTTATGACTGACGGTTTTAGCAGAGTATCAATTACATCAATGTCAGAGCCCTAACCTGCCATTGTGTGTGCAGGAGAGAGAGAGAGAGAGAGAGAGAGAGAGAGAGAGAGAGAGAGAGAGAGAGAGAGAGAGAGAGAGAGAGAGACATCCCAGAGAAGACGTGGCCTTGTGCTTCCACTTCCTTGTATCCATGCAGATTAAATCATTTCACATTCAAAAGGCCTCAGAGGAAGAATAAAGGAGATGATCTGAAAACAGCAGCTTTTATTTGCTTGGTCGAGCAGGAAGTGAAACGTCTCTTTCAAACTTGTACAATTAAAAAGGTCAATGTCTCCATCTAGTGGTTGCTTCTTAGTTTTGCAAAAAAGTTGTTTTGAATGTTTCTTCATAGAGATTATGACACTTCTTTTATTTAGTTACTTTATTGGTATAATAAATAACTTATAAGTTCTTATAGCTTGGTTTGAATACTTCCTCCACTTCTATATAAAGTGTTTAGATAATACAGAGAGTGGTCAAATATAAATACCTGCAGGATTTCAGTGGTAAGTACTATCCTGACAAGGGCTAGCTGTTAGCATGTAGCTTAATCACACAGTGAAGTGACTTTAAGGTGCACGTTATTCTATAATAGATTATCTCTTATTTAGTTTTCTGTGTTTTCCTTCTGCCCACCTCAGTGGCCACTGAACCCACAGTGGTCCCCAGCATGCCCCCGAACGGCCCCCCCATAAACAGGCCGACCAGGGCCCCCAACAGGGCCTCCCTCCTCACCAGTCCAGGCAGCCACTTCAACCAGTCCCTCAGCTTCTCCCACAGGCCCTGGAGGAAGGAGGGGGGGGAAGGCGTGACGCTGGTGGACGGGAAGATGTCACCTAGGTCCACATCCAGGACGCCGACGCTCCTCTCTGCTTCGTCTCGCACTGATTCCATCTCCTCCTCCGTGACGTCCTCCTCCGGCTGGGAGTCAGTGGGAGACGCCTGCTCCTCGGCTCTCCTCCGTCTCACCACCTCCACCTGCCGCTCCCTCACTCTCTCCTCAGCCTCGTCATACAGAGGGCAGCTCAGGTGACCCGTCTCGCTCTCCTTCACCATCTGCTCCACCTTCTCCAGCAGCTCCTGAACAGGGTCCCTCTCCCCCGCCTCTTCTCCGCTGCGGGTCTCCAGGGTGTGGTAGCGGCCACCGCATCTGTCCACCAGCTCCTGCAGGTCTCGCCACGTGGCCAGGTATTCGTCCAGCTGCTGGTCCTCCTCCAGCTCCTCCGTGTGGGTGAAGAGCACGATGGTGTGTCTGCTGAGCACAGAGGGGCCGAACAGCTTGGTCAGGGCGTCCAGAGCCTTGTCCTGTCCATCGGTCGGCTGGTTCAGCGGGACAAAGAGCAGGAAGGCGTGTGGCCCGGGGCTGGACAAGGAGATGAAGGAGGAGATGTGTTTTCTTCTGTCCTCGGGGCTGCAGCCGGAGCTGAACCAGGCCGGACCGGAGACGACCGCCAGCTGCAGAGGAGGAGCAGGAAGTCAACATCAATAATTATATTATATCATATTATTCCTACATTGGCTTCTGAAGTGGTGGCCATCCAAGTAAATATGTTGCTGCTGGTAATAAACATATAATTATGGGCTTCACTTTTCAAGCCTAACCTGTCTGCCTGTCTGTGTCTCTCCCTCTCACCTGTATGTCTGTCAGTCTCTTTGTCTCACTCTCACCTGTCTGTCTCTTTGTCTCACTCTCACCTGTCTGTCTCTTTGTCTCACTCTCACCTGTCTCTCTGTCTGTCTCTCACCTTTCTGTCTGCAGCTTCTCCTCTGTGTTTACACTCCTGGCTCTCAGGTTGGTCTGGGCCCTGCCCTGAGTCTTGCAGGCCCAGGATGGTGCAGCCTGCGGGGCTCTGTCCTGGTCCGGTTTGGCCCAGCACCACCAGCCTCAGCTCTGACGGAGCAGGGACAAAAACACACGACACAAAGTTCAATAAGACAACACAACTTTAATTAATATGTCCTCTTTCTATTTGAAACCAGCAGTTTTACTGTGTTCTACAGATCCAGCCTGATAGGTTGTTATCATTTCAAAGAGGTGACACCGCCCTTTGCTTCTCCTCGTCTCGCCCCGCACTGCCCCGCACTGACCCGCAGCAGGGGGCCGCTCCCTCTCCCTCCCTGTTGTAAAGCTTCATAATAAAGAGTTTCAGTGTGTTTACCTGACTGCGGGGCAGCGGCTGACATTTCTGCTTCTCTTCTCTGTCGTGGATCTGAAGCGGGATGAAGTCACTTCCTGGTTCCTGCAGACTGACTCACTCCTCCAGGGGTGAACACAGCTCCATCTGTGGCCGAGGCAGGGCGACTCAGCCCGGGGCCCGGGGACCGAGAGGGGTCGGTGATCTCACCACTGCAGCCCGGAGGTTTATTATGACTCGAGTCCTAGTACTTTTATTTTTAAGTACCAATCACAATGTCACATCTTTCTTTTTTTGTTTACAATTTTCAATATAGCCCATACTTTAAATCAAGTAACAAATATTATTTCGTTATATTATTGGGACATTACAAAGAATAAACTATCGTGGGGTATTATAGTCTAATATTACAAGAAGGTCCTGCAGAACATTGAGCATCAGCTCCTTTAGAAATTAATTATATGGATTTTAGATTTGTTCACGATTTAGATTTAGAAAAGAAAAAGCTGAAACTTCTGTTGGTTCTGCATTTTCAGAAAATCACATCAAGGACCAACATGGAAAAGTGGACGTGGAATATGAAAGAGAAGCAGGAAAAAAATCACGACTTAAGAAAGGGAAGATGAAGAAAGAACTGAAGAAGAGAAGGAAGGAAAGGGGAAGAGAGAGAGAAGGGACGAATATAAAAAAAAACTTTGGGAGGCAGAAGCTGCATCTTATCTGATCAGATCATATTTTAATGTTGCGATAGTTGTGGATTTGAAGCTCCGACAGTGAACTGCTTGACCTGCTCATTTTAGAACAAACGGTTTTCTATCGCTTCTGAAACTCTACAGTACAGACAAAATCTAAACGCTGTACGGACAGTGAAATATCAAATCTATAAAACGAGCAAATAAGGCATAACAGTACTTTTTACATGGTAAAAGAAACAAATAATCAGGAGTTAAATATATTATGTTTGTTGATGATGAGCAGAAGATCAACTACAAGGTTCCTGTACATTTCAGTAAAAAAACAGGCAGGGGAAACTCATCGTTCACACGGTCACACCCACTTTACAGCTACACACATTCAGCACATTACATACACTCACTCACACATTCACACAACAGCTGTACAGTAACAGTAAAACTAAGCTGATACGCCAAGGAGAATTAGAATGTCCAGTAAAATGCTTCATTTAAAAAAATATGACAATTACAAAATTAAAAGAATGACATTCCTTTTTTTCTAAAAATACACTTTTAAAAACATGTCGACACTAGAAATATCCAAGTTTTCAGATGCAGGGCAGTGGCTTTAAATCAAAGTCCGAGGGTCGGTCCTGCTCCAGGAACCAATCCAGACACGTCTGCTGACTCTGAGTCTGCTGAACAATCACTCTGCATCCTCCACTCACAGTCCAGGCATGATGTAGGCGATGTTGTCCAATGTATTCGACTGATGTGAAAAGAGAAATCACAGTTAGAACTCTGTTATAAAAGGTGCGTCTTCATCTCCTGAAGCTAGACGTTTTTGAGTCCTGTTCTTCAACTGAATAAAGATGTGAAATAAATAATTCATAAACCAAATCTATTCAAGCTTTTAACAAATGTCAGTACTGTACCAGGACGTTTCGAGGACAGCCGTTTAACTGTGGTATCTGTGCTGTGAGACAGGTCAGTGGCCCCAGAGCACACAAGATGGAGTCCAGAAGTACAGACAGACTCCCGGACACAGCCACCATCCCCTAAAACAAACACACATTCACATGATTCACGTTGTCCGCTGCATTAATGAAACATCTCAACGTTTTTTGTTATCAGCAGGATTATGCAGAAACACGTGCATATGGAGACTCACCTCTGTTTCCTGTAGTCGATGCCCAATCAGGGACAGGGACTCTCCCAGTAGCTGCAGGTGAGCTGCTGCATCGATGGGATCGACCTCTGGGATTCGGGCGGGGGACAGGGACAAGTTGCCGGGGGCTCTGCTTGGCGACACAATCCCAGTTCCTGTTGCTACAACTTATATCAAAGAAAACACCAATTAACAACCATTCTAATGAGATGCAGCGGTGAAGGGACAGAGAGTTGAGAGAGTCGGGCTAAAAATACCTTTGCTTTTGCTCTCGGTGGAGCTCTTGTGTTTGATCGTCGTGGCCTCGGCTTTGTTCTGTTTGTGCTGCAGATACTGAGCCTTCTGCCTCCAGACCTGCACAGTGTGAACACACAGAGCACAGGAAGCAATAGACAGTTAGTGCACCACCACAACTGCAAATATATCAGGGATATTCAAATTAGTCAGATAAACTTCCAAAGCTTTTTCTTTTGTTAAATTACACAAAAAACTTACGAGTTTGTCTTTCTCGGGCATCGCCTTCCACACCTCTGCCAACCTCTTGCTGAGCTCACCGAAGACTGAGGACCAGACGTACAGACAAAATGTTTAGATGGTTTCTTTTAGTAATTTAATATATTATAATATATTTTCAATATATACACTTATACTATATGTTACCCACCTAGTCCTGGCTGTTCCGCGTTGATGTTGACTCTGTACTCTTTACAAAACACCTGATAGGCTGTTGTGTTCTTCTTCTTGGGCTAAACGAGGAAAAAGAGGACAAACTTTATTGTAAGAGAAACACAACAAAGCACAACAGCATGAGAGGTGAGTTGTAGAGTAAATAACGACCCCACAGTATCTTACCTTCTCTTTATCTTTATCATGCTTGTCCCTGTCCTCCTCTTTCTTCTTCTTCTTCTTCTCTGGTACTCCGTCACTGCCTTGATGGTGGTGTGGAGGGATGGGTGCGCTCATAGCATACATGGGGCCGACAGCACTGTGAGTGACAGTGGGATGGGAGTGGCCGTGGCTGTGGCTCTTCGAGGAGTCTGAAGAAAGGAACAAGAGTGAGGGTTTGAGAACCTGAAAATGTTTAACAGGACTTTCGATCCGCAAGAGTTCTACAAGGGAAGAGCCGGTATAAAAGTTTTAAAGTTTTTCAGATGATGTCTTTTCCATCGCTCATTGGTACATAAACATTACTGAACTGCCTGCTGGGTAGATGTAGCCAATTGGAAATGACAGTAATATTAATTGTTGTGACCAAGTTTCACCACAGTACTTAAACGCTAGTAGCACATCTCTTTACTGGATATACTCGCCTCCAAATCCTTTGCTGTGCTTCTTGTCTTTCCCGCTTTTTTCCTTATCTCTGTCCTTCTCCTTGTCTTTTTTCTTCTTGCTCTTCTTGCTCTTCTTCTTCTTTTTCGTCAGATGTGTGTATGTATCATCTATGACCAACTCTCCTGCCTCCAGCTCAGCCCCAGATGAAGAACTATCATCTCCCATGCCTCCTCCGTAATGACCTGTTTAACAGAGGCAAATATGAAGAAACAAAAGAAAACACAGAGTTCCAGAATCAAGTACAACCAAAGGAAATGTGTTTCATCTTTTAGGTTCATCTTACCTTCCACCTCCACCTCCTTTCCCACCACAGGCAGTGGATCTCGACTCTGCTGCTGCTTCTTCTTGGACGACTTCGAGGGCTGCGTCCTGTCTCTCTCCTTCTCCTTCTTCACGCCTCCTTTGGATGAGTGCGGCGTGAAAGGGAAGCTCTCCCCTTCCTCCTTCTCCGGCGACATGATGAGCTTCATCTTCAGCCCGTCTGCCTCACGCAACGTCAGCGGCTCCTCTTTGGGAGCTCCACCGTGGAACAGGGAGGACTTTGAAGAAGAGGACGAGTGCTTCTTGGAAGAAGAGGAAGAGGAAGACACGGGGCGCGAGTGAGAGAGGGAGTGGCTTCCTTTGCTTCCACCACTGCTGTTGCCCTCACGTTTGCGGTCCTTGGAGGAATGTGAGGAGACGGGGGGGTAGGAGGGTTTCTTGTGTAAGTGGGGGCTGGGCTCCGAACCTGTGGCCAGGGGAGAGGTGATGGCCTGAAGGAGGCCCATCGCTGTATCTGTCGGAAGGGAGGACGAAGGGGAGGACAGGGACGGGGAGCGGTCTGCAGACTTGTGCTTTTTCTTGTGAGAAGTTGGACCTGAACCATCGTGGTCTGACAAAGGAAGATTATGGTGTTAGAGTCAAATCTTATTAATAAGAAGATAATTGTAATATATAAATATCTCACCTCTGTAATAGTGCTCATCGCTGTGTTTCTTCTTCTTTTTATGCGAATCCCCTCCCAGCATGAAAAGTTCTGAATCCTAATTAGAAATGACACCAAATCAATAAATAATCGTACATATTGTTCAAATTATCAAAAGATCCAATGACAATGTACTAAGCTCATATAAACCCAATAGTTAAAAGTTGCAGAACAATGATAATTTACCTTTGGTCGCTTCTTGGAAGACTTTCGGACCTGAGCAGCCATCTCCTCCTCCTCCCTCAGCAGATCCTTGTACGACCTCCTTTTCTCTCTCTGGCTCCGACCAGCAACAAGGCCCCTGTCTCCCTCCATCCCCACGTCTAAAATATAAGAAATCTGGATTATAATCCTTACTTTCAAAGTAAAACATAGATTCTGTGGGACACACGCAGTGAGAAATATCTAACTGACTGAGCTCATACTCAGAATAGGCAATAGTTGAATTTAGACTTCGACCTTTGGTGTATTATATAGACATGCATATGTCGTTACATATTCACAGGTTTTCACTTCCTTGCTGCATTACGCACTTCGCAGTGTTATTACTATTTATAATTCAAAGCACTTGAGTGCATTGGTTTGATAAATCAATACTAACAACTTCCTCAATTTGAAAATATTGATGAACCTGCGGACATTTCTGGAGTTGTCTGTATTTTCATGTGTCGTCAAATCGATGAAGTTGTTTTCTTAATTTCTTCGTCACCGTGAGAAATACAGTTAAACCACATAACAAGCAGACATTACCCATTCCTCCTTTACTCTTGATCTCCTCAAAAGCCATAGTTGGTCCTTGGTCAACACGTCTTCTTGTCACAGGATGTCACAGACACCATGAAGGCAGGATAACGACCTGTCAACAGAGCACAGAGAGAAACAGTCAAATACAAGTCGAGGTGAAGAAGTTCTGTGTATGAACAGAAATGAGCCATGAAGGAGTTTGAATTGAAGGAAATAGAAAAGTTCACAGGATCCTTCCTCGTGGTGTACCTCGTTACCCAGACATGAGCAGAGATGACTGCACCTAAGTGTGTGTGTGTGTGTGTGTTGCCTCAACTCCTGCTCAACACTGGAGAACTTCATGCAAAATCAAATCAGCGGAACATTCACAAAACAATGCAGTGTGCCTCCTGCACGAGAGAAACAAACGCTAAACAACTTCCCGCCTACTTTTGTAAAGATACACAAACACACCCCCTCTCCATTCACTTTCCCTCCGCTGCGTCCCATTCCCCTATCTTTCCAGGAGCCCGGATCGGCCGCGCCGAGCGAGCGCTTCGCCGGCCGGCATGAGCCGCCGAGGAAAGCCCGAGGCTTCCACCCGCCGCTAGGCCGCGGTCCCCTCAAGTGACCGAAAACAGCGCCGCCGAACCGCGAATAAACTGCTCATGTCCCCGGCTTCTCTGAGGTGATGGACCGTGACGTTTACAAACCCCCGGAGCTAAGAAAATCATGTGTTTATTAGATTTAACTACCTCCAGGAGATCTCCAATTTACGCGGGTCCAGCCGCCATCTTTATTATCGGCGGAACAATACGTGTCTGCGTAGGGGAGGGGCTTGGAGAGGGTAGCCAATCAGCGTGGAGGAAAGCAGCTATACATTATCCATACACATGCTAAATCTAAGATCTACTACTAACGAGAACTTTATATAATAAGTACGTTATAATACAAACATATATATAAATAACATAATATATCATCAATAATATAATATACAAAATAAGCCAAAATAGATATAAAAGTTCTCACATTGTACAAAAGACAATATTTCCCCAATATAGACAAACACTCATTTATTGATTCACAAATATAAATTTCCAACAACAGCCAAACAATATGTTTACACCACAGTTCACATACAAACGTATCAACATGCAACACAAGAGAAAAAAGGCATCGTGATTGAAACATGGTGCTGAACACAAACCCAGATAAGTCACAACAGGGGAAACTGTTAACTCATTTCATAAGAACTACACACATCTCATAGTGATCACAGAGCTGTGTCTAATAATGGCAGGCAACATGTCAGAGAACACACACACACAATAGAGAGCTGAGGTCCCACTGCACTGGGTTAGCTTCTGTCTCCACAAGCTTCCTGTTTGAGTGTATTTTTGCCTTGAGGGCCTTCTTTCATCTTTCCTCTGAAAAGCGAATGTGTGTTACGTCCATATGCTGAAAGTATGTCAACTCCATTACTGTGGTTGCTGTTGAGATCTGAGCGTCTTTTGAATTTAACCAGGCTAACACTACTTCTGTTAGCCTTGCTGTCATATTAATACGCTAATAAATAAAATGTTAAAAAGTTACTGCAGGTTAACTTGTCTGACGAAGGATGGTGGAGCAGAGCAGGACCTCAGCTCTCTATAAACATGGTCTTCTACCTATCCCCCAAATTCTGTTTCTGTAGACTGAGCGATGTAAAACTGGCCAATAAATCCGTCACCTCATCCACCTATGGAAAAACAAAACATATATCTATGAATTGATGAAAAACAAACGAACAATGAATCCTCAATACCAGCAAATTGAAGAATATAAACATGAATGTACACATTGACTGCATCAGGTCCGGGGTCGGGCTCAGGCAGAAAAATGCAGCCTGAGATGCAGCCTGATGTGAATCTTTGAATGTGGGTCTCACCTGCTCTTTGGTGCGTGTGTGCTGCAGCTGTGTGGAGATGTGTTCCAGCCTCTCTTTAGCTTCACTCTGGCCCATTAGGTTCAGGTATTCCCTCAGCATTTGAATAATCTACGAAAGACAGTCACATCATGATCTGTATGTACCCAAGCATCCAGTTCTGATTCATTAAGCCAGGAAAGGAGATTTTCTGTCTCTACCTGTGTGACTTCCCCTCTCAGGGTTTCTAAGCTGCGAGAATCTCCCTCCTGCAGAATGTTGAGTTTGGAGCGAGCGAGATGCAGCGGGGTCCTGCCTGCTCGGTCGAGGGCGTCCACACGGGCGCCTTCACAGAATCAATAAGAACAAATGTCTCCATTACATATAACTGGTGAGCCTAACACCCTGCTGAAACTTCTTCTTGGCTACAGACACCTCTTTGAAATGTATGCATGTATGTATTTTTAGCTAAGTGGTAAAGATCTCTACTTTAATGGGAAGCTGAGAAAAATGGATTCACAGAGAATTCAACACTACAGCTGTGGCCTCACCTCCTCTCAGCAATGTGGTGATAACAGGCACATGGTTTGTACAGGCCGCTGCACAAACACAAAAAAAGTACAATAACAGAGATAGTTGTCACTTGTTGCTTCACAAAAAATACTTTATTTCACTCTGCAGTATAAGTGTAGATGGAACAGGTGTGAGCTGCACAGCTGTGTGTCGGAGACAAGCCACAGAAAGATGTACGACTACCGTGTGGTTTTATGTGTCATCGTGGTGATTGTTCTCTTACCCAGATGGAGGGGGGTATTTCCGAGACTGTCTCGCTGGTTAGGGTCAGCGCCGTGGCTCAGCAACAATTGTACTTTATTCACAAGGGGGCAAAAAGAAGACTTGATAAATAAATTGATAACTCTAAATCGAGTCAAGGACACTTCAACAGCTGGATCATCGTTGAATTTGAGGTTAATGCTCTTTGCAACCGTCCTGCAGCATGATGTGTAATCCTTCATGCTACTGTTCGTCCATCTTCACAGCTGTCAACCTACCGATGTTCTCGTTGCCATTGCAGGAAGAGAAATGAAGCGCTGTCCTTCCCTTGTCGTCGGCTACACACGGGTCTATGTCGTCCTGCAGGAGTTTTCGAACTGCAGGAACACAACTTTATTAACACAAACCCTCAAACAGCCTTCCGTTACTCTGCTTGAATAACTTACAGAATGACCTTCCTGCTCGTACCTGTGTCAATATCATTGCTGTTGGCTGCTTCCCTCAGTCTTTTCACAGCTGTGGAGATAAGACATTCAAAGTGAGAGACATATGTAAATGTTAGATCCACAGAGGTCGCACTGGATGTCATCAGGAAAACAATGTAAGTACTGACAAGGACACTGGCTTCACACTTTAAAAACAAATTGGCAGCACATTAAACTACTGTTTACTGCTCATCTGTGCATGTTTGAGATTTTACTAGATAACTAGCATGTTTTGAATATTGAAATGTTAAGTTCTTCTGTTTCACTGCTACACAATGATTACCTGTATCTGTTTGGTTACATTTTATTTGCATAGCGACAAATTACAACACATGTTGTGAAGGAACTTAACATGTGGTAGAGACCTTAGAAATATAGAGATTATCATGACTAACATTTTCAAATTGAATGAAAGCACCATAACAAAAATATATGAAAGTAAGAAAATAGAATAAAATAGGCAATGAAATAAATAAAATACAGAGGTCATGTACAGAATACTCTCATGTTACTACAGATACAGTAAAGATGCAGTATACAGTATGAATATGCTAATAAAAGGGTGCTGAATTGATGTGGTTTGAATTTTCTAAAACTTTCACTACCTCCATGACTTCAGAGGACATTACATGGACTTCCTAGAGATGAAATATTAACCATAGCTACTACTTGCCTAACTTTAAACAACACCTTTAACTAACTTTAACTTCACCTTATCCCAGTCTAACCTCACTTTAAACTAACCTAACCTGCACTTCACCTCGTCACAGTCTCTAACCTAAACTTAAACCTAACTTTAAAACCTGTCTTCACCTGAAGATGATTCCCTCTCTTACCATACACATCTTTCCCGATGGGCCCCAGGCTCCGCACGGCTCGGTGTTGTCTCCTGGCCCGACTCCCAGTCACCTTCCCCAGCTTGGTGGCCCCTCCAGCGGGGACACTGAGCTCAGCTCGTCCCGGCTCCCACAGCAGGTGCAGGTACCGGAGTTCTTTGTCGTCCCTCGGTCCGACTCGACCCAGAACCACTTTGCCCTCCCCGATGCTGCTCATCCCGAAGCCGACCGCCGCGGAGCCCCCGTCCTCCATCCTGTCCGCGGGGCCCCGCTGCTCCCGGGCCGGCGCCTCCCGGGGCTCCGGTCCGGTCTCCACCATGTACTCCCCCTCGGAGCTGGACGGGTCATTGTCCGAGGCGGCTGCTACGATAGGGCTCCAGCCGTCCATGCTTCACCCTGACATGTGGAGGCGGTTCCTACAACAACACACGGTCCTCGCGCCTCCAGGAAGAAAACACACCCGACATCAACACGTGAACATCAGGAATCCATTTTGTTCACAGCGTCCGGTGCGGCAGCAGCGTCTGGAGCCATTGTTCGGTCCGTCCTCACAGATCCTCTCCCGTCAGAGCGTCTCCATCCCGGGGACCGAGCTGTGTTTACACCGATGCGTTTACCTCCACAAAACCAAAATGTCTCCTGGTTCACGTTTTCCCCATTTCATCAGTCGGAGGCAGTAACACTCGCTCCCATTGGACGATCGACAGCTCCTGTGCACTGACGACCAATCAGCTTCCGTCTTCTTCAGCTGCTCCAGTCCAATAGGAGCAGTGCAAGCTAAGCAGCCTGTCAAATTTTACGAGTGACAGGACTGCGCATGCGCACTGGGAAGATAACATTGTTAAATACTTGAATATTTGTTAATGATTTTATTTATCCATAAAAAAATTAAGAATAAAATAAATTAAACAAAGAAAAACATTTGAATCAGAATAAAACCACAAACAGTTTGTTTTTCCTCTTCACTGTGTATTTATTGTATTTATTAAGTTAATGTCACTTAAAATGCATAATCATTGTGTAACACCCACCCTCCACTATATAGTTTCATGTCACCTACATGTACATAAAGTGATAATGGCACATTATAATAGATATATGTATATTTGAGGAATGCTAAGGGACAAGCCGCCTCTCGCTGAGGAGCAGTGGTTTCCAGCCGGCTGGTCCGAAGCCACGTGATATGTGTGAGGGATTCAACCTGAAGGAGAAACACACTCTGCTTATTAATATCAGATTTTCCTCTAATTTTAACTTTTTTCTTTCTAGATAGTAAATTACAGGATAATTTAACTCATTCAGGTCCATAAAAATATGAAAATAAAGCAAGGGAAAATCACTCTTTGGTTCAAATGGCAAAGTGGTATAAATCTGCAACTTGGTGATAAGGGGTTGCAAGTAGAGAAGGTTGGGAACTAATAAACTGTGAAAAATATTTGGTCTCGTGGGGAGAATGATTATTGGTGCTGGAGGTAGAAAGTCTGAGGGGCACATACAGCATCATAGGCTTTAACACGCTTCGGTAAAACAATCAGAGGTCAAGTTTCAGTCCTGAAGACACAGAGGCTCCAGTATGTGCCAGGTAGCTGGGGAACGCTGGGTCGGCCTCCGATGTGCCGGCGTCCTGCTCGGTGGGCATCAATCCAGCGTCGTGTGCGTGCTGCCACAGCCGACTGTCGTGAACCACACCCTGCTGCTTCAAGTATCCCTGCTGACAGAACAGCGGCGGCTCGCGGTGGGTGAGGGTCCAGCGGAAACACGATTCTAAAAGATGTGATGAAACACAGGAATGAGTCACGGTCCTGCCCTGCTCTGCAGTTAGTGAATAAAAAATGATGAGTGTTCTAAAAAATGTAAGTCGCTTTGGATAAAAGCGTCAGCTAAATGACATGTAATGTAATGTAATGTAATGTAATGTAATGTAGTGAAATCACTCAGTGAGAGGTGCAAAGTAAAAGATTTGAAATTTTTTTTTCATTTTCTGAGCATCATAGTTGTTTCAATTGACCTGAATTTAACAGGTAAATGGTTCATCAAGTGAGAATCAAAGTGGAAAGACTAGGATTTTAGTTAGAGGTGGCTGTGGTTCAGGAGGTACAGCAGGTCGTCCCCTAAACAGAACGTCTGTGGTTCGATATACTAGAAAATCACTATATTGATACAGAATTCTCTCTGTAAATAGAGGCAGCTGCTAACATGCTTTACCTGCATAGAAGGCCCTGAGGTCGGTCTGGACACAGTGCTCCAGGAAGCGCCGCAGAGGCTGGATGTGAGATATGGGACTGTCCCATTCTGCGAGGAAGTCTTCAACCATGTGATGAAGAGCCTTAGGCCTGGGCAGCGGCCAGCCACTGGGACGGAGCTTCATTTCTTCCTCTGGGATCAAAAAAAGAATAGTTTGAAAATGGTTTGCCAGTGTCATAGTATTTTGTGATTTAATATTGAGTATATTCACCTTTCAGAGTCTACATGGAAGAATTACATCTACTTTTTAATGGCAGCAGAATTCTTACTCACCAGTAGGAAGTTTGTCATAATAGTATAAAACAGGGTGCAGGAAGTTGGATTTCCAAGCTTTGGTCCAGTCGGTTTCCGCCCTGTTGCGCCCCAGGTAGTCGATCTTCTTCTTCCCGTACTGCATGACGAGAACAATCAGGCCCTGGCCGGACACCTCATGACCCGAGAGAGCTGAGAACTGAGGCAGCGCCTGGACCGGAAACTCCTCCACGTATTCACAGTGGGAGCTGAGAGTGGAAGAGGGAGGAAATGAGAGGAACGGGGATGAGGAACAGCCTATGTTGACCTTACGTGTCACTTTCAAAGTTATGGACAGATAACTTGTACTCAGCAAAGGAAAGCAGGCAGATCTCATGCAAGTTCATGATAACTGATGATATCACATGGACTCACCCTCGAAGAAGTATAACATCCCCGAGCACCTCAAACATTTGGTATGGCCCAGAGGCCTCGCCAGCCCGCTTCAGGATCCAGGCCTGCAGCTGCGTGGTCAACAGCTTTGTGGATGACCAGGGGCTGCCATGGTAGCGCTGTTCGAGTACACGATGTACAGCTCGGGCTGTGGCAAAAAAAATCCTAATAATTCCTGGATCATTCGTCAAAGTGTAAATAAACATCTGTTAGACTGTCACCTGTGTAACGGAACCCGTGGATGAAGCCGCCGGCAGACTGGCGGTGGTCCCTGGAGTGAGCGGCTGTTCCCAGCACAAACAGGCCGGGGGTGCTCTTCCCTTCATACCAGGCCGTCACCCCCGGCAATCTCCCTTTGGCATTGTCACTGTTCGGTGGGCAGGCGGAGCTAAAGAGAGAGTTATCTAAACAAAACATCTCATATATGAAATATGGGAAAAACACAGTAAGTCTGCGTAAATCTCTACCTGTCAAATACGCTGAAGTTGAATCGGAATCCAAGACATCGAATCACACGGTCGTAGGGTTTCCTCATGGAGAAGTTGTCTATGTGATACGCTGGCAGCTCCTCTGCAGTCGCGTCAGAGCGGTTCCTCCCCTCCTGGTTCTGTATGTACTTGTTTAGAGTCAAGTACAAGTGTCTCTTCTTCTTCTTCTTCTCTGTCTTCTTTCCTCCTGATCTCCTCCTGCCCTCCTCCTTTCGCTGAACGATAACCATTTTCTCCAGCTGAGCCTCGACCAAACCATCAAGAGACTTCAGCTGGTACGTGTCCAGCAGCTCATTGTTCACAGCTCTGAAAAGCAAGAAGATGTTCATTTTAAAAACCTCCAATTCAGAACAGTTGATACTGAAGCTGACATAAAAGAAATAATTATGATTTGATAAAACATGTACATGAACATACAGAATAAGTCCTGAAAGCTAAAATAGATGGATCCAAGAGGGACTAAATGTACAAACTTCACAGAAATTCATGTGCATAAAAAACACTGGGGATATCCACCTTTTTGTACAATAAACAGCTATAACACAAAATCCAGTTTAAATATATGTAGAACTGCTAACAGCTAAATAAATTCTTTAGAAGTTAATTTGTTCTTCACTGAGCTAAACCACATCTTTAATATCCTGACCACTAACAAAAGAAACAAACAAATAAATGCTCTTTGCCGGACGTAATAAAGTCCAGATACATCAAGGTGGATTTCCTGGATCCTCTTGTGTGATTGTGTCTGATCAAAGTTTGGGAACCAAAGAGACAGAAAATCTCCCCCTTCTTCATCTGTACCTGAGGTCTCCGACATAATGCGTCTGCCACGCCAGTCGAACGGGGCTGGAACTCAGCATGTGCACCCGGCTCGCCTGTCCCATGATGCTCTGGGCCGTTTCAAAGGCAGAGTTCCCCTTCCCCAGAATGAGCACGGCCTGGTCCCTGTAGTCGTCAGGGTTGGTGGAGATGGACTCGTATCCCTCAACCAGCTCAGAACCGACGAACTCCACCTGCTGAGGAACCCACAGGCCTGTGGCCACCAGGAGGACGCTGGGGGGGAGCACAGAGCACACGATGCAACTCACAATCCAAACAGAAAACGTTCACCACAGGTTCAGTGTGAAGACAACTACCTGCATTTGTAGTCAGATGCATGTTGATCAGTGAGGACGTAGCTCCTGCCAGTGGCCGACTGCGTGGCCCTGATCCTCCCGATGTCCACGCCGTAACGCACCCTCAGGCCGAGCTCCTTCTCAAACAGGGACAGATAGAGCGGGTAGGCGTCGGCCGGAGGGTAGAACTCGCTGCTCACCCGCTTGAACAGGAGGTCGCGTCTATCGCTCAGCAGCGAGTTCCAGTCGTGGCGCAGGTTGAACTCCTGGTTCTGCCTTCCTGTGTGGATCTTGTTAATGCTTATGAGCTTCCTGTGTCTGGGATACCTGCACGCACACAAACACACACACACAACAGGAGCAGAGAGGGCAGAGGTCAAAAAGGATTCTGGAGGAAACCCAGACGTCCTCCATGTTCTCACAAAGTCTCTCACTTGTGGAAGAAGCTGCCCGGCCCTGCGTTCCTCTCCAGGATGATGTAGTCTCTTCTGGCTTTGGAGAGGAAGTGTCCCATCTGCAGTCCTGAGGGCCCGGCTCCCAGGACGCAGTAGTCAAAGTGGCGGGTGACATTATCAGAGGAGGATTCGACCCAGCCGACCAACACAAACAGGAGGAGACAAGGAAGGTTCGAATCCATAACCTGAGGAACAGAAAGGAAAGGTGGTAAACATATATAACATAAGGCTGGGCAAGAAAACAATATCAATATTATCCCAATATAATTTCTATCAATAGCAATATTAGAAAGGTCCAACAACATCAATATATGTCTTATGTCTACATGTCAGATTATTTTGTATTTCATTTATTTGTGTCTGAATTCAGTTCATTTATCATTTGGATCAGGTTTGTAAAATGTTTGGCTGTTTATCACTTTACATGATTAAAACCACGACCTTCACTCAGATCGTGACAGAAATAATAATGTGACATTCATCGTGATATCGACTGAAGTGAAGATTTTTATCTGGACTTTTTTTAACCATATCATCCAGCCTTGATACAACACAATACAAATAACACGATAATAACATATATTTATTTTTGGAAAACAAAAAATCCACTTTGCACAAAAGCGTAAAAAAGTGGTGGAGAATCATTTAATGATATTATTATTATTATCATCATCATGTCAATTATCACCACTCAGTCTGACCAAGTTTAAATTTAACTTTACACAATTGTTCCCAGTCTCTCTCTCTCTTCTCTCGCCCATGTTCCTCTGCTCTCTCCAACCGGACGAGGCACATGTCAGCTAACTCTCACTCCGGAGGTTTCTCACTTTTATAACGAAGTTACATATCTGAGCTTGTTCTTTGTGGGAACTGGTGTGTTTCTCTGTAACATTGTGATGTAAACTGCCTTGAGATAATGTGTGTGGTTATTCAGTGATGCACCGTAACAACTTATCTGCGCAGCACCAAATCAAAACATGTAGAAGATATACATATAAATAAGATATACTAAACTGTGATGTTTGTTAATGTGTGTAACTCTATTACATGTTGTGTATGAACGCGGCTCTGTGGGGATCTGGGCCTCGATGCTCTGGATCATACCAACACACACACACACGAGCACATACACGCGCATCACATGTTACCGAACTAAAATCTGTGATTCTCAGAATCCGCCTCTTCCTCCGGAGACCCGGCTCCGGCTCCACTCCGCCGCCGAGCTCGTCTCACTCTGCGGCGGCGGCGGCGGCTGCCATCGACCGCTGAACCAGATGTGAGGTGTGAGAATAAACAAACCGCGTTACCTCTTATATCCGTGGATCAGTCTGGGTTCCAGCGATCATCGGACCTGCTACATGTTTACTATCCCGCATTCTTAACCCGGGTCAGTGTGAGATTATCAGCCCCCATGAAAAATCCACAAGCTCAGCCCACTTCCCCCTTGGGAGGAGGAAAACCAATGGAGGGCTTCTGTCACCAGGGGGCGTGATTAGAAAATACCAAAGCACATAGAGGAGCAGGCCTCTTGAGAGGAATGATGAGACCCCACATTCCCCAAGAAGTGCTCTTCACAGATTTAAAATAATAATCTACAGAATGTGTTCAAAGAGTAGATCTGCAGAACCAGAGAGGACAGATGTGTGACATGTTCAAACTTGATGTCAGGGATAAGTGTGAAATGATTGTGGCTGCAGGAGTCAGCACTTTACAATCTGTCCTGAGAGATCTTACGTATAAATGTATTTGCTCTATGACTCTTTATCAAATGTCAGGGTCACAGGAGTCCAGTTCCAACGGCGGATCAGGTTTCATTAAGTTTGTCTTTATTGAACGAGAAAATCTTTAATCTGCAAGTGTCAGACAAATGTGGTGGAGTCAATAAAAACTGTAATTGGATTGGAAGTGTAAGGTCCTTCCAAATTAAAATCAAGCCCAGGTAATGTGCTACCAGAGCAAAGACCATAAATAATTATAATAATAGCATTTATATCTAGAGGTTACAGTGTTTGGTAAAATATATGGGATAAAAAAAGAAGACGAATCAATATTACAAACAAAAAAAACATTAAAACACAATCTAAATCTGTTAAAACTAGTTTAAATCAGCCATTGGAAAGATTTCCTATAATAATTAAATTAAATCTTTAAGTGCTGACAAGTCTAATCTCCTCAGGTAAGTGATTCCTGATTCACCCTCAGTTTCCAGCCCTGACTGACGATTTCTGCCCCATCATGGTTTCTGTTGTTTTATCCACACATTGCTTTGTCATGTTAAGCAGCAGCAGCACTGCTACATGTTTACTATCCCGCATTCTTAACCCGGGTCAGTGTGAGATTATCAGCCCCCATGAAAAATCCACAAGCTCAGCCCACTTCCCCCTTGGGAGGAGGAAAACCAATGGAGGGTTGCTGTCACCAGGGGGCGTGATTAGAAAATACCAAAGCACATAGAGGAGCAGGCCTCTTGAGAGGAATGATGAGACCCCACATTCCCCAAGAAGTGCTCTTCACAGATTTAAAATAATAATCTACAGAATGTGTTCAAACAGTAGATCTGCAGAACCAGAGAGGACAGATGTGTGACATGTTTAAACTTGATTCAGGGATCAGTGTGAAATGATTGTGGCTGCAGGAGTCAACACTTTACAATCTGTCCTGAGAGATCTTACGTATAAATGTATTTGCTCTATGACTCTTTATCAAATGTCAGGGTCACAGGAGTCCGGTTCCAACGGCGGATCAGGTTTCATTAAGTTTGTCTTTATTGAACGAGAAAATCTTTAATCTGCAAGTGTCAGACAAATGTGGTGGAGTCAATAAAAACTGTAATTGGATTGGAAGTGTAAGGTCCTTTCAAATTAAAATCAAGCCCAGGTAATGTGCTACCAGAGCAAAGACCATAAATAATAATAATAATACATTTATATCTAGAGGTTACAGTGTTTGGTAAAATATATGGGATAAAAAAAGAAGACGAATCAATAATACAAATAAAAACATTAAAAAACAAACTATACTGTTCAAACTAGATAATTAGATTTCCTGTAATTCTTAAATTAAATCTTTAAGTGCTGACAAGTCTAATCTCCTCAGGTAAGTGATTTCTGATTCACCCTCAGTTTCCAGCCCTGACTGACGATTTCTGCCCCATCATGGTTTCTGTTGTTTTATCCACACATTGCTTTGTCATGTTAAGCAGCAGCAGCAGCAAAGTGAGTCAGCACTCACACTTCCCCTCTGACTCAGCATCAGTGTGTATAAAAGAGGCCAGAGAGGGCCACTCACTCAGAGAAGGAGAAAGCTGAGCCTCCACCAGCACGACAGAGACGAGACCCCCCCCACCTGGATCACAGGTAAATAAATCACATTACACTGTTCTGTAGCTTTTCATTCAGATCGGATCTAAAACCAAGTGTTTGTTACAGTCTGTAAAGATGGAGAACATGAAGAGTGCGAGGAAACAAGACACAGGGGTCGTTGGGAGGTAAGAGAGCTGGGTCATGTGTCTTGAAAATAACTTTTAAACTCATGTTTTTTATTAAAAGCAGCCAATTATAAGAGTTTTTCAAGATGTGATAAAAGTTCCTCCTGCGTCCTGTCTTGTCTTCAGTGATTTATCAGAGCAGATTAAAGCAGCAACTAAAGAAAACCACGTCAGGGCCGAGAACACACAGCTGATGCTGAGCTACCAGAAGGGTCAGATCACACTGCCACAGTACAAGGTCGGTTCTGCTCTCCAGCCCGGTCAGTGAACTCTGGAAAGTCAGTCAACGTCCTGTAAAGTGGGTTTTTAATCACGTCCCTCAGGTGCTGCTGTGTTCCCTCTACGAGATCTACAAGGCCCTCGAGGAGGAGCTGGACAGGAACTCCACCCATCCAGCTGTGGCACCCATCTACTTCCCTCAGGAGCTGGCCCGTCTGGAGGCTCTGGAAAGCGACCTGGAGGTGTTCCTGGGCTCGGACTGGAGGAAGCGGGTGATAGTTCCCGCAGCCACACACAGATACCAACAGAGGCTGCGACAGGTGAAGGGAGCTGCTGTGAGATGATCCATCGATCCAAACAAACACACAATCTGATTACAGGCTTTAACTCTACAGATAGGGGAGGAGAACCCGGCGCTGCTGGTGGCCCACGCCTACACCCGCTACCTCGGTGACCTCTCAGGAGGTCAGGTGCTGGGGAAGATTACCCAGAAGTCCCTGGGGCTGAGCGGCAAAGAGGGGCTGTCGTTTTTCTCCTTCCCTGGCGTGAGCAGCCCAAACCGCTTCAAGCAGCTGTACAGGAGCCGCATGAACAGCATTGAGCTGAAGGAGGAGGAGCGGAGGGAGGTGCTGGAGGAGGCCGTGTCCGCCTTCGAGTTAAACATCCAGGTGAGGAGACGCACACTGAGGCAGTGGAGGATTGTGGGAAACCAGGACTGGCTCCCTAAGAGAAGGGTCACAGGAGAAGCTGCCACGTAAACAGCATTTTCTCTTTACATGAACCTGAATAGGATCATAATTAAAATAGGAAATAACTAGTACATGTGGAGCATTCTCACACTTTATGTGACAGTGATACTAAACCAGTCAAACCAGTACTGAACTCACATCAACTCTTAAGAGGAAGTGAATCTGTGGAATAAATGCAGAGCAAGCACAGCTCCGCCTCAATAACAGTTTCTGGATCTCGTTCTCCTGCAGGTTTTTGACGACTTGCAGAAAATGCTGAGTGTCACGATGGCGACAGCGGACCAATCGCAGAGCGGCTTCCCGGCGGCGCCACAGATCAGCCAGTTCACCATGAGACTGTGTGCCGCTCTGGCCACTGTGGTCACCGCCACCAGCACTTTGCTCATGATCCAGTACAACAAGTAAAACTGAGAGTTGTGTCCAAGCTCTTTATGATCAAATCACAACTGAAACTGGGAACTTATCAACTTGTCGTCTTTTTATATGTATTTTTTATTAAACGTTTACTAAGTGAAAACTGTCTGAGTTGCCTTTTTATCATTGAAATTACGAAAAATACCAAATTAAACTTAACATTTCAATACTTTATTATTTTTTTTACAGAGAATGAAGTCACTTAATCTTTATATTGACAAAAAAACAGCATCAACAGCTGAACAGTTTTATCCAACAACTTTCTTTATAACATCTGATGAGACTGTTGTTAACAGGAATCAAGATTTTACTGAATCAGTCAGGAAACAAACAAAGGAAGAGCTTTCACCCCGACTGAGATCAGAGATTACTGGTAAATACAGAGAAGCACAAACATGGAGATAAGAACTATTTACATCAGCATCAGTATAGTAGAGCCACTGGAGCGGCAGGTCGCTCTACTTGACTCTGTAGAGCACTTTCCTCTGCATGCGGTGCTGCATCTCCCCCCTCCTCAGCATCAGGTGCAGGACCTTGTAGACGGCATGCTCCGGATATTTCTGTAGACGGGAGGAGGAGAAGAATTTAAGACTTGGAAACCACTTCTTCTCTGCTCCAAAATGGTATCTCTATTCTTAATTGACCCCCCCCCCGTCTGTGCTTTCACCCGTTTACGATTCGCTGTGACCGACCTGTTTGGTGAAGTCCTGGACGATGCTGTGCTCCGACACCTGTGAGCCGATGGCGAAGCGTCTCTTCATCTGCTTCTCGATGCGGGAGATCATTTCCTGGTCCTCCATAGACGTGAAGCCCTCAGCACCTGAACACAACATGTGGAGACACGTCAGAGCAGGAAACTACTGTTTAGTGGTTTGCCTCCCCCTGGTGGACTGGATGGAAGCAGCTTGTTCTAGATTAATCACACTGTGGTGCATTTGGTTCCAGTGTGACAGCTGATATATATACATCTAACAAATCAAAACCAAAGCCACGCACCTGACAGGCTGCCGGACATGGCAGCGTCCAGTGTGGAGACCTGGAAGAGTCTGAGGGCCTCGTCCACCTCCGCCTCTCCAGCCACCGCCTGCAGCTTCATCTTAGCCAGAGACTCTGCGATTCGCACGACCGCCTCCAGCTGCCTGCAAAACCACATACACAAGGTTTATAAGAGCCTGAGAGAGGCAGAGGTGTGAGAGCACGTCCATCACAGACGTGTGGGGGTGGTTGAAAGTACCTGACAGTGATGGGGATGGAGGGTCTTTTGTCGCTCTCTCTCTCGTGCTCCCTCGCTCCGCTCCTCATCACCACGTATCTGTTCTTCAGCTTCTCAGCAGCGGCCGCAGAGAGTCGGGGGCCACATTTACTGTGAGCAAACACCCAGGGCAAATTACATCTAATTCAGTTAGAGGCTTTCAGGAATGAAATGCTTTGTGTGTGTAAAGGCAGATGTACTCACACTCGGGCATAGGCGATGTATTTCTTGTAGGTGGCCAGTGGGATCTCTCCCTCAACACCCTCCGTCTGCGTGTGAGCACTGAGGTGAACGTTCATCACGTGACGGGCCAGAGTCTACGAAGAGTCAAACACCAAACGTTACTCTCAGGGAATAATCTGTTGATCTGAGGATTTAAAAAAAGCAGGAAACCCTCCGGCCTCCTCACCATGTCTCTCTCCGTGTCGTGGTGATCCTTGATGATGAAGATCATGTCGAAACGGGACAAGATGGTGGGCATGAAGTCGATGTTGTCCTCGCCCTTCGAGTCGTCCCAGCGGCCGAACACCGAGTTGGCCGCAGCCAGGACCGAGCAGCGGGAGTTCAGGGTGGTGGTGATGCCGGCCTGGGAGGAGTCAGCACGTTAGACATTTCTGATGAGCTGACCGAACTACAAGCATTTACAAAAACTTTAATTTCTCAGCCTCTGAAAATAGAGACATGAAAGAAATAAGATTTGATGCCTTAAAAATTTGGTTTTTCTTTCTAGAATGTATTCATCAATGAAACTCTAACCCTAACCCCCTTCGCAGTCTAGGAGCGCTAACAAACAAACTACATTTCCATTAATAAACATGTGGGTGATACCTTAGCGATGGAGATGGTCTGCTGCTCCATGGCTTCATGGATGGCCACTCTGTCGTCTTCCCTCATCTGAAGAACACAATCAGAGGTTTGTTTTAAATCCTGCTCAACAAATGAAAAGTTAATAAACAGCTCCTGCGACTCAAACTCTTCCTACCTTGTCAAACTCGTCGATGCACACGACTCCGCCATCGGCCAGCACCATGGCTCCGCCCTCCATGATGAACCCTCGGGTGTTGGGGTCCCTGAGCACGGAGGCAGTCAGACCAGCTGCACTGCTGCCTTTACCTGAGGTGTACACCTGAAGGCAGAGGATCCAGACTCAGTATCAGGGGGTGGATTTAAAGATCTAGCAGTTTCTAATGAGGACAGACTCCAGAGAAGATAAATACCCCGATAGGTGAACATCTCTCCACGAACTTCAGCAGCTGTGACTTGGCCGTACCCGGATCTCCCAGCATCAGCAGGTTGATGTCGCCCCTGCGGTTGAGACCATCAGGCAGCCTGAGGGACGGGGAACCAACACGTTAATGCACCTGAGGGAGGAGGTGGATTTACAGCCACTGCAGAGATTGAGAGTGTTTGTACCTTTTCCTCGAGCCTCCGAACAACAGGCAGGTGATGGCTCTTTTCAGATCGTCGCTGCCGTAGATTGAGGGAGCGATGGAACGCGCCAGAGATTCGTAGATGTTAGGAGACGCCGCCAGTCCTCTCAGCTCCTCCTCTTCCTGTGGAGTAACTGATCCAGCGGCAGCACGTCCTGCACGAGACCAACATCCCATTAACATCTGAATTCCTCCCAGAATGCATCGGGCAGATACACAGGCAGAGTTTGAAAGCAGATATGCATGTTCACCTGTTCCTTCCGTGTCCACCTGGATGCCGATCACTCGCAGGTAGGATGCACGGATGCCCACACCGGAGCTCTTCTCTCTGCCGTACGTCTTGGCAGCAGCCATTTTTTTGATGGAGAAGATGCCCATGATGGTCACCCTGTTGCCCGGGACCACACGGTCACACAGGTACCTGAGAGGGGGGGGACAGAGGAGAGGCACACATGTTAGTGTCTCAGCAGCAGGGAGCTCTGGCTCATGGATGGAAGGGGAACGTGCTCCTCACCGGTCGCAGTAGAGCTGCATGTGACGCGGCATCTCCCCGTGAGGCACGGCGTCCGGAGACTCCTGCAGCCGCAGCGTCTGGAAGTCCACGCACACGCAGCGGTCGGGCAGGATGAAGTACGGGTCGATGGGACACTTCACGCTGCCGGCGCCCTCACTGAGAGGAGAGAGAATCCAGAGAGTTTAACACCAGGACATCGTGTTGGAGAGTGAAATCCTGTCTGTCTCAGGGAGCTGGTGGAACTCACCTGTTGCACTTGCGGGGCAGAGCGTAGCCCTGCAGGCCGGGGGGCAGGGGGATGTTGCTGATGAGGTTGCGGCAGCCGCGACACTGCAGACACACCTTGGTGGCCTTGGCCCTCACGGGTGTGGCCGATATGATGATGCCGTGCACCTTCACCAGGCGAGACACCTGCTCCGACTGAGCAACGACAGAAACACAATGTGACCAAACTGTTGACGAGGAATGGAAGAAAGGATGAAACAAAGGAGGTGAAGTAAGTCGTTACCTTGAGGCAGCGGATAGACGCGTGATGGGCGTCGCTCTTCACCATGACCTGGATGTCCTGCACGGTCTCCTCCCCCACAGGCCGGGGGCGGGTCACCTCATCAGCCACCTCCTTTGCAGCTTCCTCCAGCTGTCAATCACAACAAGTTGTCAGAGGAGAACAATCGAGGAGAATATTTCATGTCATTTTACTTAGAGAGCTTGAAAAGTGGGGCGGTGTGGATGTCAGCCGCAGACGCACCAGTGGGAGGTTCTCCGTGGGCAGCTTGTAGAGACAGTCGGCCAGATCCTCCTCAAAGCTGGCGAGGTCCTCCATCTCCACCTCCACCCAGTACTCCCCCAGGGTGTAGTGTCTCTTCAGCTCATCTCTGAACAAAACAAAGTAGAACCATATCAGGAATGTTACTGGAGGACAGAGCTCACGCTGCCTTGGTCATCCTCAATTTAAAAAATAAAAGATTATGAGTCAGAGTAAAAGTTAAAGCTGAGTTGGAAAACAACTAAAGTTCAGAGTTGTTGATTAATGTCATAATTACCTCACAAGAGTTTGGTCTAAAGTTTGAGTCATTGCTGAAGATATATCACATAAATAACTTGTTGAACAGAAGTTAGAGATCAGTGCACAGTGTCTGAGACGTGAACAACACCAGTGTAGTACACTGTTAATGGCTGCCACACCACTGGAGAGTGTTCTCACAGAAATATAACGAGTTTGAAGATGTGAGTTCTGCAGATGTGACAGCATCGGTCCAGATGTTATTGTTTCAGAGTGAATGAAAATGGAGAAGAGAGAAGAATCACTGATGTGGATCCAACCCCAGTTATTATGGACCCTACACTTCCCACAATGCAACGCTGTGTGCAGACTTTCCTCCCTCACTTTGGCTTAATGACATCAGGGTTTTTACTTTAGAGACTTTAGAGAATCCACATCATTTATCTATTATGAATTATTATACATGTATTTACTCGGCCCTTGCCACACGGTGGATCCAGATGTTTCCAGACCACGCCGCCTCTTCCTCCTCACAGTCCCACATGACACCATCGCTGCTCATCCACATCTGGAGCCTCACCTGTATTTGTATGTGAACCCGGTTCGGTCCGTTCCCACTCGGAACTGCCGGAGGAACTCGCGGAACCGCTTCTTGATCTGGGTCCGCTTCAGTCCCCCCTCATCGGGACCGGTTCCCTCTCCGCCTCCGAAGCTGTCGCTGTAGTAAACTCCCGGGTCGTCGAAGCCAGACATTCTGCAGCGGGTCGGTCCGAGCGAGCTGGGAATCTTTGATTCAGTAAAAATAAACTGCGATGGACGGAAAGTGGCGGAGCACGAGCTGCTCTGTTCCGCGGCAAAATCTCAACTCCTTCCTGTCTGTTTCCCGCGAGCCGATTCTCGCGCCGCCCCCTATTCTGACCTCTGATTGGCTCAGGGCAAAGAAGCCCCCCTGCCATTGGCCGAACAGACTCAGAGGAGGCGCGGCTTCGATAAGAAGGCGGAACTGGGGAGCAGTGGTGGCGCGAAAGAGACAACAGAGCCGACTCCTATTGGCTCAAGCGACACAAAGTGGGCGTGGTTAGTGGTTCGAGGAGGGGTTGGTGAGTGGTGATGGCGCGAAAAGGACAAGAAAAGCACGAGGAGGAAACATGGAGGAAGTTTTTAAACAATAAGTGAACTGAAAAGATAAAGATGATTTGATCCGAAACGAAAAGACAAACAAGCCCTGCAACTTAATCACTTTATTAATTATACTGTTGTTAACTATTGAACAATTTCTTTCAGTTTATCTGAGCATTAACACTAGTATCTCAATTGTATACTTAAGTACAGTACTTGAGTAAATGTTCTTAGTTACTTTCCATCACTGATTAGATCGACAAAAGACAAATTAAGACTGACATAAAAAGAATAATCCAAGGTGAGTCCAGGTGTAGAAATTCCCTTTGTTAAAATGTAATAAATAAAACTGATATTTAAGACTGAGACAATGTTCAAGGACAAAATGAGAATAATAATTTATGTCTGATGTGATTCTCATTTTACTACCGTGTTTTCAAAATGACATCTGCTCTTTCCATCCCGTTCAAGAACAATCATAGCATGTCCTCTACTGATCATATCATGAGTGTGTGTGCACCAAAGGTTTCTTTATCACACTTTTGCAAGTCACCAAATCTGCATCATTTTTGCACATTAATGATCAAACATCCAAATAAAGAAACAATAAGCAAGATGCACATTTGATTTGAGAGAATCTTTAATGTTTTTTCATTATCTCCACGACCAGAACGTTGCAGATCTGCTGTTGCATCTGGACAAAGCAGCTCCACTGAGATGATATGAGACACAACATAACTCATTCATAAATGTTGGCAATGGCGGAAAAAAAATATGAATTTTATTTTCAGTCACTTAAAAACTAATATTTGGTTCTTTCACTAGTTTTAAGGCATAAGTTCAATGTTAACTATGATAGGTGCTGACAATCTAAGTTTATTTCCATTACATTTATGTTCTTAATTATTAAAAGAACAACCTGCATTAGGCTTGACTGACTCATCTAAATAAACTTGTCTATCGTCGACAGGTAAAATAATCTGAGAGAAATGTTGTTGCTCATTAAATTAATGGGGAATAAGGAATAAACAGCCCTTTTGTTTTAAATACACACGTAACCACACGGTCTTTATCAAGCCAAGCACACACACATACACAACATAAACATCTGTAACCAATATATCCATCACAATCATTCACAGGTCTCGAGTAACAGGCAGCAGGCTTCACGGTTTCTTTAGCAGCGGCTGATTCTCCCTGGCCGGGCGCCCTCAGGACACCACGCCGTGCTTCCTGCCCGTCTGGATGAAGGCGTCCACGCAGCGGTCGATGTCCTCGTCCGAGTGAGCCGCAGAAATCTGAACACGGATTCTGGCTTTGCCCTTTGGTACGACCGGGAAAGAGAATCCAACCACGTACACTCCTGTGGAGGGAAGAGGGGAGTTAACAGAGCCGGAGAGCATTTTATACAGAGCTCTTCAAATGTTATACAGTTTATATATGGTCCTGTACAGTGTGTATGATTCACATTCACACACACATAGAGGGGTTGCCCCTAAAACTGGGCCCTAGTTCTGAACGCAGACTTGAGAAGACAGGGATCGAACCCCCGACCTTCTGGTTGGTGAGTGGACAACCTTCTCACAGGGTTTATTTAATGTTCAGCTGTGGTTTCAGGTTTTCACCGCGGACTCACCCAGCTTCAGCATGTCGTCGGCCATCAGAGACGCCAGCCGCGCGTCCCCGAGCATCACCGGACTGATCGGGTGGGCCGAGCCCGAGATGGTGAAACCAGCCTCGGTCATGTTGTCCCTGAACCTGAACACACAGCAGAGAGACACATGTTATAGTCACATTCACAAGCTGGACTTCATTTAGCCGTCAGAAGGTAAAATTACTCTTATTAATCCTGAACATTTCCTGAGGCAACGAGAGGATGAGTCAATAAAAGAGAATACATTGAGTTAAAGTTTGTCTTTCTTGTTTGTTTTGGACGGAGGCTTCATGCATCCACATAAACAAAATCCTTCCAGATGAAGTATCTGTGAATTCTGATTTCGATGATGTCAACATTTCTTGCTGTTACTGTTTTTATTTACATGTTTATATTTTTGAGAACAATCCTTAACCGGAGAGAGAGGACTTTTCAAATGGAATTGTACCTGAGCATAATAACAATAAAGATCTTTCATTAATTGAATTTATTCTGAATAATGCTTTGTTCAGCGAGTTGTTCACTGTTGCATAATGTGGCCTGAAGGTTGTGTGGGAGTTTCTGAGGAAGGTTTTGTAACTAGATGATGGGAAATGTCGATTTGTTCCCTTTTTTCATTAAGAACCACTGAGCTGCCGACACTAATAAAAGCTTATTGGTGACTAAGATCAGGATCAAGATCAGATGTTTCTCCGGTTTCGTCACTTAGATGTTTACAGTTTCCATTTCCTCCTTCAACAAACTGTGCGTTTATATGGACCTTTTAAAAAATGTACTTTCTGACAAAAGGCCGACATGACCAGCTGAATAATAAGTTGCTCCTGAATTTTGGAAAATGTTCCAAAGACTTTGAAAAAGACCTTGACCCGTTACCGCTGACACCAGCTGCCACCGGGCTAACAGCAAAACCAACAATAGCACACAGCTCCACCCTCCCAACCCCCCCTCCCAGAACAAACGCACCTCATGGTTTTGGCCGTCATGCTCTGTGCGATCTCATTGGAGGCGAGCAGCAGCTCCACAGCCCGGGTGGCACAGCCCACCACAGGGGGGGGGAGGGAGTTGGAGAACAGATACGGCCGTGAACGCTGCCTCAGCAGGTCTATGAGGGGCTTCGGGCCGACTGTGTAGCCACCTGAAAAGAAACAGGGCAGAGAATGAGAGAAGGTCACATCTTATCTCAATAAGCTGCTTTCAGACCAGTTGATATACCAGAAGCTGTTGAAGACCCACCTGCTGCTCCTCCCAGTGCTTTCCCCAGGGTGGAGTTCACAATGTGAACTCGGTCCATCACTCCCAGCAGCTCGTCCGTCCCTCTGCAAGTCACAGTACTCATTAACGAATAAACTGAGCTACTCCATCATTTCAATAAACTCTAATATAAATGTATATTCTTTGCATTTTAGATGACTCAGCATCTGACTCACCGGCCCCGGGGCCCCAGGAAGCCGGTGGCGTGGCATTCGTCTATAAACACCATGGCTCCGTACTGTTCAGCCAGGTCACAGATTCCCTGTAAGGGAGCCACGTCTCCGTCCATGGAGAAGACGCCGTCTGTGACGACCAGGCGCATCCGAGACGACTGAGGAGGACGAGACACGATGAAGAGTCAGTGAAGCAAACAGTCATTTGTCCTCAACACTCATTGGTGGACATCTTCATCCCTGCACGGCTCATAGTGGTGACGGCTTGTGTCAGATTCTGAATCACGTGGTTTCCTGCAGCTCAGGAGGAGATCCACTCACCTGCGACTCCTTGAGCTGGACCTCCAGATCGTTCAGGTCCATGTGTTTGTAGCGAAACCTCTTTGCTCGACACAGACGGATCCCGTCGATGATGGAGGCGTGGTTCAGCTCGTCAGACAGCACAGCGTCGTCCGGGCCCAACAGAACCTGGAGTAACAGGGATATGAGGCCTGGTTGAGCACCACAGGAGAGATCTTCCTCGTCTCGGTGTAGAGGGTAAAGCGTGTCGTACCTCAAACAGCCCGGCGTTGGCATCGAAGCAGCTGGCGTAGAGGATGCAGTCCTCCCTCTCGTGGAACAGTGCCAGCTTCTGCTCCAGATCTTTGTGCAGATCCTGTAGATCACAGATCATCAGCTTCTAATCGTCGTCTTATACGATTTAGGTGGAGTTTGAGTGTTGGAGTTATCGTACCTGTGTCCCACAGATGAATCTGACGGAGCTCAGTCCAGCGCCGTGCGATTTCAGGGCATCGATCCCGGCCTGCACCACTTCTGGATGACTGGACAGGCCGAGGTAGTTGTTGGCACAGAAATTCAATATGTCTGAAAGAGGAAGTTAGAGAGAACATGAAGGATTGGAAGGTTGATGGTTCTGTCCATGAAATCAAGACAACAAATTCAAAAAAAGAAGTAGAGACATAAACAACACAACCAGGTCAACACATGAGAACAAAGAGTGACAACGCAGTCATCCCTGGGAATTCAACACACGTGCCCAGAAGCCAAAGGGCCATTCATAAATCAGCAGAGTCAAACACTGTTGAAGGTTCATCCTGGAGTGTAAACACCGACCTGCTGTCTGGAACCCACAGCAGCAAACAGGTTAGATATTAGTATCTCTGAGCACATATTAATATTTTGCTCACTCTTTTTATTATTTACGCAACATCTCCAGAATCAGTTTCTCTGTCAGTTGGCGCAACACAATACTTCTGATTCATGAACTGGTCACTTCCCACACGGTCTCCTCCTTCTTACTGGTATTTTATAACAACTCCAAACCATCCGACTTTCTGCTGCTGCCTTCGTCACCTGCACCGAATCTCCAGACCACATCAGACCAGTACACATCCAGCTTCACTGGCTGGAAGCTGGATGAGATAATGTCCCCATGCAGCGAAATTCTGAGTGTGTTATGTATGAGATATTGAAATATACGTACACATGTATGTATAAGTATATAGGCAGGTATGGTAAACAACATGGATGAGTATAAATATTGCATTAATTCCCCATTGGATATTAAATAGCAGTATACTAAAGTAAAACTATGTGGAGGATGTATGTAAACAAGTATATTATATAAATGCACAATACAGTATGATATGAATGTAAAAGGTATTAACAATATAAAATAGGAGGATTTCACGATAATAGCTATACATATGGAATAATATAATAGGTATATGTTTAATAGAAACTCATGTATTGTAGAGAGGACATGATATATGTAGTCCTTGAGTGACCTGAAAGGCACCATGAAATAACATGTATAATTATTACTATTATAACAAACCTATTTATTAGTAGTTATTGACTTTAGGTAGTTATTTTCAATTGGATTGAGATTAAAACGTTGTTTCCTTGGTGTTGAACCAACAAGCTCGTGTCCTCCAGTGTTTAAAGGTGAATTAAATTGAGTTGAGTCAAGTTAAACAAGAAGAAAACACGAAGTCAGATCAACAACAGTAAACAGCCACGTTTCTGTGTGCATGGTGCGTTCAGGGGCACGCTCCCCCCCCCCCCCCCGTAAATCTCCCATCTGTCACTCGAACTCACTGCCTCGGCTTCCGTCCACGTTGATCTGCGCCCCCTGTTTGGACGTGATGACCCGCTCTGCCTTCCACGTCCCGGCGGCTCGGATCGAGTCCAGCTCGCCCTCCAGCACCGCTCGGGCCGCGGCCACGGCGGCGTAGGTCCGGCTCGGAGCCCCGGCCGATGCCCGAAGGAGCCCGCGGGCGGAGGGCACCAAACCCCGGGCAGCTTTTCCGAGAGACATGACGGTTCTTCCACCCGAGAGAGAAAAGTGTGGATGAAGCGAAACGTGCAGCGGAAAGAAATCTGTTATCCTACCCGAGGTGGAAGAAGCCCCGCCCCTACCCTGCCTCTGATTGGCCCCCTCTCACACCCTTCCGCAATTGTAACCAATCATCTCTCTTTCTAGCCTGAAGATAAACCAATAAGAGGAAGGGTAGGGTTGGGGCTTCTTCCACCTTCGGTTGGTTTTAAAGCCCGTAATTTTACGTCACGTAGGAGGAGTGGGTGTATGCGTGGCGGGCCAATCAGGTGGCAGAGCGAAGGGAAGGTGGGCAGCGCTTGTCCAATCAGATTTCAGATGGTGGTTGTTTACTTCTTAATAATTAAATAAATACATGAATACATAAAAAAAGTATTGTATATTGCATATATTATTATATTTTTATATATTGAGCTTAGTTACTTCATTTAAATTTACTGTGTGCTTATGTGTTATTTAACTGAGCTGACCTTAGTTTCTCGTTCACGACACAAGACAAATAAACCTGGAAACTACAAACATTAAAGGTTAAAACCACTTCACCTTGTTTATTCCATGAACTGGGATAATGTTAAAATATGTATGTTCTGCTGGTTTCAATGAAGTAAACACTGCAGTGAGTGTTTTGTGTAACTGATAAATAAGAGCCAAGGTGATTTCAGTCACTGTGTACGACACGTTCAAAACCAAACCCACAAATCAAACCTAACATCTACGGATGCGTGCCAACTTTGAATAGATTCTTTCTTGATATATCCCATCCAACAAGTTTTGAAAAATTCTATTTGATTTTGAAACAGACACTAGTGAGATAATAATGATAAAACGTCCTTGGTGAAGGTAACAGACACTTTGACGGTTAGAATAAGAAAAAGACAAACTTCCAGTTAACGGACTTAGTTTAATATATGACAGTCGTCTGTCACAACTTCCAGTTAAACTTCCACATAAAATATCTTAACAGGGGAAATTGGATGTTAAAAAAAACAAGTTTACTCTCATCCTACATCAAGGATGATGTGAAGCTTCACACGGATCCTGAATGCAACAGCTGAGCTTCTCTTACACACACGTTTACACGGGGGACTTCTCAGTAACCTTCACGTTATATTCAACAATATACATATATATTTATCAGCGATATAATACATAATCTATGTTACAAAAACCCCTTTGTAACAACAATCCTCTCTCTC
Source organism: Platichthys flesus (assembly GCF_949316205.1). NCBI lineage: Eukaryota > Metazoa > Chordata > Actinopteri > Pleuronectiformes > Pleuronectidae > Platichthys > Platichthys flesus. The sequence goes on from NC_084960.1 coordinate 2,382,945, forward strand.
CTCCAACAGCAGGAATGTAACTTTATAAAATGTGCAAATGTTTGCATTCCACACATGGACGAACTCGTAGCAACGTAAAGTAAAAACCTCTGTTCCTCTTCATTAACTTCACCAATTAAGAAAAACACATTTTCTCCACTGTGACTCGCAGTGTACACAGTTACAAAGTCCTTCCTTGATTATGGGATGTAATTCCCCATGTTTCCAGTGTGCCATTGAACTATTGGTCTGAAACAGATCTCCGTTCCTCCACCGGTGACGCAGGAGCAGGTGAGTGTTGAGTGTTGTTGGTTTGGCTGGTTCCAGTTCAGTTTAGGACTCGGAGGTGTCCTGTGAGGACGCCCTCACTGACGGCAGGCGCTCTGCTGCTTTAGCTCTGCCTGCCAGAAACTTGTCGAACTCTGCAGAAGAAGACGAGCAGGTGAGATAACTCTTCATCGATCAATAATCAATACAGGGAAATTACAGATTTGAATTATGGGACGAAGAAGCAGATGAGAAAAGATGCAAACAACATTGTAAGTAAAAACCCATTAGACTGTTGTTTTCAAGCTGAACTGATAAAAAAAGAGATTTATCCAATTTGATTCTGTTAAACATTAAGAAGATTTACTGCAAGAGCCATGCTGAGTTGATATTTAAAAGTTACATGTTTGGAATTCTGTGTTTACTGGGTCTAAAAATAAAATTATATGGCACCAGATGCCCAATATTTAAGCCTCTAGTTCCCCCTGGTGGTTCAATAGTAAACTCACCTTCACTGGTCACACCATCCGAGTCCTCAAAGTCATCGTACTATAACACAAACAGAAAAGACATATAACTTACCTAAACATATAAACAAGTGCAGCTAAGACATGTAGAGTTTAAGGATAATTCTGGTTATTTGATGATAACAATTATAACATTAGAAAATCACTACAACTAACTCAATCTCTCTGTTTTGTAGTTGTTGTTATTCCAACACAAGTCACTGAGCTGACAGGCTGCCTCGTGTTCATGATTTCTTTATTTAAAAATGTCTTAAATGATTAATAGATAAGCAAAGTGTGAAATAACTCTGTTGATCAACTTATCAGTTGAGTTTCTTTCATGATCGGTTTTCCATCTGCTCGTTGTCATGTCAGTGATATTATGTCACCATGTGGGTCAGTTAACCTTGTCTGAGTGGGCGGCCTATAACTAGTTCTCATGAGCTGGGTGAGTAGAAACTAGGTCATTACCTCATCATCCAACTCCAACCATTTCTCAACATCATCCATGACGTTGGCCTGGCTGAGAGGAATCTGAGGAGAGGAGGCAGAGCACCAGGTCAGTTCCAGTAGAAAAAGGTTAAAATGCTAAAGAAACATAATGAAGAAGAACCAAACAACAACAAAAGAGCATGTGAATGTCAGTGGAGCTGCAGGTGTGACAAGAATGTGGCAAATCAGGACAAACCAAACACGATCATGCTGTGGAGGAGGCGTCGGCCCCAAAATAAACTCACAGTAAATCTTCTTTATCTTCAACACATCGACAAAAACATGCAAACCAAGGTCATTTGTCTCAACACGTAAACCAACAAATCCAGAACATGATCCAAACCAAAGAAAAAACAGAATCACGTCAAAACTAAATGACAACCACAGACACAGCAGGAGTGTGGAGAGGTGAACCACTGTGAAACCAGTACGGACACAGACCCACCATTCCCCTTTTTATCATCCAATCTAACTTTGGTGAGGAGCTGCTGGTGGAGGCCGGGCTGTCGTCCTTCGTGCACACACAGAAAGTTCATTTAGGGAGCAGAACACATTCCGAGTAAAATTACACAATGATACAAAAACTAAGGAGTCGTCTGCTCCTCGGGGGATCCTGAAACTCACTGACGGCCGCACTTCTTCTTCAACTCTCTCCTCCTACACAACACAACACACATTCTGCACAAACCTGGCAGGAGGTTTGTGAGAAATTGTTGAAATGTCTCTTGAGCCAAACGAACACTCCCTACTTCTCTTGGTTCACATGACAGATACAAAACTTTTTTTATCATGTCACTTGATAAGATCTTGTGACTGAACATTGAAGCGTGTGAATCTGTGCTCACCGTTCCAGGGTTGAGGAGCCGGTTGTCCAGAGCTTGAGCCAGGCCGTCCACTGCTACTTCACTTCTCTCACTGAAACAGAGGATTTTTATGTTGCTGCATGAGCCGATAATTAAAAGGTTCACACGCGGCAAAACTCTGGACACGTTACTGAAAAGGACTTAAGACGGTATAAGTCCGAATTAAACCCCAAAGCAAAAGATCAGGATGTCTGCTAATGCAGGATCTGAGAGTTTAACCCAGAAAGAGCTGCTGCAGGACGGCTGTGTGAGATTACATCTGTTTCACATTGTGACGTAACTGAACAACTAAAGCTGCTGCTATTCAGACGGAATTCCAATAGGTGGAATGAACGATTGGAATGAAAACATGGTTTTTAACTGGGTCAAAATGCAGCCAGATCCTTTTGATTTGAGTCCGCAGGTGCTGAATATCCTCACTGTCTTCAAAGTAAAAGCACTCTTGCTGTCATGCTTTATATCAAGCTGAATTACAGAGCTTTTGTTTTGAGGAGTTGCCAAAGTCGTTTCCTTCACAGTAATCGGACATGGAAAAACGAAATTACACCAAAAACATTTAATTATATACTTTCTGTACCTCGGTGTTGGTTGAGATGAGGCGTTGATTTTGGATAATGTGTCATCTGATTCACTCATACCTGCACGAAGAACAACAACATGAATCAAAGGGTGGCTACAGTTACAAGCTTCTTGTGTTAATCACGACACAAAAACAATGAGGATGAGACGGGTGAACTTACTGAGTTTAGTCAACTGACTGGACAGACTGTCGCTGGTCGCTGAGGCCACCCCCGACTCCTGAGACTCAGCCGTCACATCCAGTTCTTCCAGGTTGACGTACATGTGACTCTGCAAAAACAAAGAGCAACAGAGAATTCAATTCATGATGTAATAAAAATGAAAATTCACAATGAAACTATTTCATAAAACGATGAGAAGTAACAAATTCAGTTTTTTACCTTCTGTGTTGTATCATGACCGTTTGTTATGCGTCTTTCAAACCTGCAGCAGAACAAAGTGATCATTGACAAACAGAAACTGAAATGTTCATAATAAGGCAGTAAAATGATGATAATATTAATAATAGTGATGATAATGTCATTAACCTGTGGTAGCGAGTGAAGGCGGAGTTCATGTCATCGTTTGTTGCCAGCAGCTCTTCAATCAGCTTCTCTTCACTGAGCCGGGGGACGATCTTTACTATCCTGTCCTGCATGTCCTTACAAACTGTGTACAACTGCTAATGATACAATCAGACAAAGCATGTGTGGGTGGGGGTTGTGGGGGTACGATGCAGTACAGACACGTACACAGTGCTAGATCAGTTAAGGGAAACGCACTGTTCCTCAGCTTGAATGGATGGAACACGTGAGAACAGAGGAAATGCTGAGATCACTGCAGGATGGTTTTTATCCTCCCTTCGTTTTTACCTCCAGCAGCTCCATGTCGGCTTGTTTCACCGTGACGGGATCCAGCTGGCTCATCATGTCTGACATCATGGTCAGGTTGCTCCGCACCACGCCCAACTCCGTCTTCAGCTTCTTCACCTGGAACATTCACAGCATCTCCTCAACAAACACAGCCATGATAAACGCAAAAGCACACATGGATTTCTTAAGTGGAGGCACTGAAGCTGGGCATCCGCTGTGCGACCTCAGTAATGTTCAGTTCCAGCTCACACATCATCGATTGATGTCTGGCACAACCTGACTGCTCTATACGCTGCATGGGCTGCTCTGGATTCATTAGGTACCAAAGCATCCAAATATGGACATGGACACACAGGTGGACGTTTAGATTGGGCTGTTTTGCAGAAAGAGAGTGAATTTGAGGTTATTATATTGTATATTGATCACTAGCTTCCCTCCGAACCCCTTTATCACCAGCCACTGAGGGAGAATGTGCTAATTCTGGAATCGAGTCGTATCTATTCTTCAAATGTGCGAGAAACCTGACGTCAGAAATTCACCCGACCCTCTGTTGATTGGTCGGGAGCATCTGATCTGCTCTACAATGAGTTGTGGGACTCAGAAATACCATCACAATCTGGCTCATATCACACTGGGTATACTCAGCTTGAAGTGGATTATCAGAAACACAGAGCAATTGAAATATCATAGAGCAGTAAGGGCCCATCACCTGGCAGGCAGTGAAGGCACTGGTCCCCTCCAGAGCCTTTTTGAGCTCACAGGTCTGAGGTGGCAGGAGCGGCGGTTTGGAAGAGAGCAGCGCAGCAGGCAGAGAAGTGACAGCCGGCCCATTCCCAGGCACAGTCTGCTAAGCAAAGGCAAAGAAACCACCCAGAAGCCAAATGAGCAAAGGCGACAGATGAGCAGCAGCAGCAAACCACAGAGCACAGTCTGCACCTGTTTGGGAGGTTGAGCCGAGGAGTAACCATCCAGCTCTGTCATGGGGAACTCGAGGCCTTTCCTGCGCAGGTCTTCATACACCGACACCACGCCCGTCAGGTCGGGCGAGCTGCGGAATGCATCGGCCCACGCCTAGACGAGGGAAAACCACAGATAATTACAGAGAGCGGGGCAAGGCCACCGCAGGAACTCAAACAGAGCAACACCTTCTCTTTGTACAGGTGAACAGTAACCCCTGCCTCCCTCACCTGAACGATGCTGAGCACCCGGTCGTGCAGGATCAGCGGAGGGTTGTTCCTCGGGATGATGGCCCGCACCAGGACCCCCTCCACAAAGTCCCGTGTTGTCACCAGGATGTGGAACCTGTAGGCGCAGTTCTTCACACACGTCTCCAGGACCTGAACGCCAGGAGAACACAACAGATCACAGGGCTGATGACACCCGAGCACTGAACAGGAGTGGAGCCGCGAACACAACACTCACAGTCAGCGCCAGCATGACCTCCTTGAAGTTCTTATTCCCCACGATCCTTTTCTTTATGGCTCTGACGGCGTCTCTGGGGCTGTAATCAGAACATTACTCATGGTCAGAGGCAAGAAAAGCTCCAGAGAATGACCTTGTTCCTGATAAAGACTGATACACCACACACACACAGACACACACAGACACACACCCTTCCTCTGAGCTGTTGATCATGTCGCAGATCTCCATGTTCAGGGCCCAGTCTTCTGACGGGAGGCTGGAGCTGGTCGCATACTCTGAAAAATAAACAAAAACAAATAAAACACCGTCTGATATGAAACTGAGCTGTAAGATTATAAAAGTTTCTTATTACAAAAGCAAAACATAATACTTGACACTCATTAAAGTTCAGTGTATTTCCTGGAGGAAAACAGCAGTAAAAACAGAAGCATACTAGTAATTAAATTAGATTTAAGTTTGTGCTGTTCCACACGGTTCAATCCTCTATCAAAGATGATATTTAGCATTTAAGTACACAAAGAAAAAAACTGTTGCTTAATGTGAAATGCAAGAAAGTTTTATATATGGTTTAATGATATAAATAATATAATATAATATTAAACCTGCTTAGAGACTGTACAAAGATAATAATTGCAGTTTTTACTTAACTAAGCATGACTCAAACGTTTTACTATTTAGCAACAAGACATAAAATGTCTGATTTATAAATGAACAAATGTTTATCATCTGGAGACAGGCATAAATAAAATACAAGGGAAAGTCAAAGTCAACAGATTTATTGAGATGGTCTTTTTCTACCACTTCAAATTGTGGAGGTTACAATAAAATAACAAATAAATACAATAAAATAATATAATCTAATATAATTATCAACCAATTTAAACAATTAGCTTTCAGTCGAGTCATGAGGACACATGTCCAGTCGTTAAAATGAGATTTGGGTCAGGAGGATGTGGGCCACTTGTGGCCCCGCCCACCAATTTGCAGGTTAAATTGACACGATAATAACCAATCAGAGCGCTCATCCCGGCCTCTTAGACCCGCCCCTGTCCCATCATTGTCCAGTGGACGCGTCAGTCAAACAATAAGCCGTTGCTCCTCTGTCACTCCTCATGAACTTGAATTGATCATTGGACTGTGATGCGATATGAAAACACATCTGCAGCTCGATTAATGATCGATCGATTACAGATGTTTAAAAACACCTCTCACATCAAAGGATAGAGAGAGAACATCAAAGCGAGGATCTGATACAATGTGTCGCTGATGAAAGAGCTCACCGATCCGCTGTCCCACCGCGGTGCTGAACGGGTTCCCCATCAGGAACTCCATGGTGAGGCCGCCGAGGGCCGAGCTGCGTCCCCGGGCCAAGCCGTGCCGTGCCGAGCCCAACTACAAGCCCCGCTCCCTGCTGCGGACCGATGCTGCTGCTGTTGCCGCTGAGCACCGCACTGAAGTGGGCCACCGGTTGAACTGCGTCACCGTTAAAGGGACAGAAGCCTGCGAGTATCACGTCAGCACCGGCTAACAGCGCCCCCTGACGGCACAGTACGTGTCTGCAAACACTCTTGAGGGTCCACCCTACACAGAAATAAAAAAAAGATAATAAATAATAAATACTTACAGTAATGTAGAGTATCATCTGTTATTATTACGACTTTAGAGTCTTAATTGTGTCTGATCCATAACGAAATCACTTCGGACGTAGGTGATTTGAGAGAAATAAATAACATAGTAATAAAGAGTTAAATATACATCATAAATAAGCTTTTTATGAAAATGATGAAAGATATATTTCAGGAGCTGCACACTGAGTCAGGATCACATTTTCCACGTCTCTTTGCTTTGTGTTGTTTGACTTTCTGCCACATGGGGGCACTGTTTGATTCGAGGCTCACTGTGTTTCCTCTGAACTCAATGATCAGTCCCCCCCAATGCTCCAGGTAAAAATGTGCATTTAACTATTTTAGGTTAAGGTTTAAAAATTCCAGTTGGACGTTTGACATAGTAGAGATAATGTTGACATGTTAATGTATGTCAGTGTATATTTTTTTAGTTTTTATTGTCTTACATCTCTCCCTCCTTTGGATGGACTCCTGTTTCCTGGTTGTGATCGATTAACTGTAATATTTATAAGTATTGATTTGATAACAAATGAATAATTGATCCAAAGAATGAATAAATAATGTTTATCTGACTCATGATCAGACACAAACAGGAATATCAAAGGATTAGTCAGATATTCTTTGTTATTATAATTGGAGTGATATCTTATTCACAATAAGGTCACCAGTCAGACTGATGGTGTCTTTCTCTCAGAAGCGTTTCCCTCACCGACTCCGGGGATGAACGCTGTGTTCGATGATGTGAGTGTGTGACTCAGACTCAGTGACTCACCAGCCAGTAAACAACAGAGAGTATAACTGGTGTCTCCTCTGTTCACACCAGATCAGACAGTCCGGCCCATTATTCCCAACCACACGGGCTCATTACAGTTTCCAGGTTTAATCCTCTGATCTCACAGGAGCAGAGTTGAGCCCACGGACTTTACACTGAAACATCTGATGTGAGTTTGTGCTGGTGAACGTACCTGAAGCTGTGAGGAGCCTGATGCTGCAGCTGGGAACCACCTCAACCTACTGGTTTGTTTGATCACACTGGTTACTGGTTGCTATGACACGGTATGAAGATGAAAACATGTAAGTGACGATCAGACAGAAAATAGATGAGACAATAATTTCCCAGTTTGAGATCCATCCATCGTGTGATGATGTGATGCATGAACGTTTTTGAATTCTTTAGAAGTATTTATAAATGTATTCATATCCATGTTAGTACTGATGATTAATAAAGTACACACTATTCATGAATGTATTTGGAGCTAGATGTAATAATCACTAGAAAACAGTTTTCTTTTTGTATTGTTTCATTTTGAAGTATTTGTGGAGTATTGTTTATTCAAACAAACCAGTTCCCTGTCGCTGCATGCAGCTGACACACACAAATACACACACACACACACACACACACACACAAACACACACACACACACACCCTGATCTTTAATTTACTTTCCCTCGAGGAAATGTCACTGACAATTTCCTGGGGGAGTGAAAATCTAAACTGCTGGAGGGTGGAGCAGCACAAGAGAGAGAGGGAGAGAGAGAGAGAGAGAGAGAGAGAGAGAGAGAGGGAGAGAGAGAGAGAGAGAGAGAGAGAAGAAGAAAGAACAATTAATTGGCGTAGCAAGATATCAGCTCGTTTCATACTGTACAGGAACAAGCAGCTTTCTCCACCAGCAGCCACTGGGAGTGGGCAGCAGCGTGTCTGTCTTCCAAATGAAGCCTCCAGATTAGTCTCCTCAGCCTGTGAATTGAATACAGTGGTGCAGTGAGTGCAGGACTGTTTATCTGCACTGTTTATGTGCACGGGGACTCGGAGCAGAACACATCACTGCAGAGAGAGAGACTCCAGCTGCAGGGACGACAACAACACAACTGGATCAGTGAGACGGGGACGGACGTGTGTTTGTCTCCGTCTCACATGATTCTTACTTAAATCAAAAAAATAGTTCATCAGGAGACGTTTGGAGACAGAGCTCATCTCCGAGTGAGACTCATCTGTGGCTGCAGTGTGTGTCTGTGTGTGTGTGTGTGTGTGTGTGCGGTCCAGGTATCACTTATGTTGTGAGGACATAAATGTGTCCACAGTCACACTATGGGGACAAAAAGCAGCGAATAACCTAAAGCACATTTTACAGTGTGGACTTGTTTTAAGGTTTGTTTTAGGATGGATATGGTTAGGGTTAGACAAGTAGTGACTATGGTTAAGGTTAGAGTAAGTTTGAATTAAAGCAATATAATATTAGTGTGTGTGTGTGTTTGAACAATAAATAAACATCTGACAGAGACGAACATGATCCTGAGACTTAAACATTTAAATCATCGTCAGAAAGAGAAAAGCATCAAACGTGTTTATTACAACATCACTGTTCACAGTCCGAGTCACATTAAGACACAATATCATGGATCACAGACACATAAGGATTGTTTTAAATTATACATGTGAAAATACAGTTTTTATACAAAACACAGACTAAGGCATATTTCTTAAACCCACTCAGAGAAGACTCTGGTTTAAATTGTAAACAGAAAAACGATCTACATTGAAATAAATGAGGCTTTATGAATTAGTCAATAATCTAACAAAAATGACAAATTTATTCTAGAAATCCTCTAGAATATTTTGTACTGTGGCTGTTTACAGTTTTATTTTCTAAACTGAATTTCATTTGTAAAGAAGTCACATTGTAAAACAATATAAAATGCAAAATAAGGACAATCATCACATGTTAAAGCCTGAATAATGTGGTTATAATACTTGATCCCTAATGGGCGTGTGGTGCCGTGTCACATGACGGAGCAGGTGAAGCCGCAGCAGTCCTTCAGCAGCGTGACTCCAGTTTTACTGATGAAGGGCGTCGACGTCTGCTGAGACTTGGAAGCCACCGTTTGATCCGGCAAGGCTCCTGATTGAAAACGTGAAAATGTGAATATTAAACATTATTCACAGGAAAGATTCGTCGTATTTAAACTTAAACACATACGTGTGTCAGCAGCTTTAAACTAACCCTTTGCAGCCGCAGCCTTGGGAAACTTGGACTGTAAGAAAGCCGCCATCTCTCTGTCTTCCTCTCGCTCCCTGTGAAGGAAAACACATCCACGTTTTCTTTTTCATTTCGGCTTTTAAGATTTTATCGCATGTTGCTGAATGTCACTGCGAAAACACACTTTAATAGTGGATTCTAATCTGCATGGTGTGATTTCACTGCTGCAGTCACACACACAGACCTGAGCTCCTCCTGCAGGAAGCTGATTCTCACTCTCCTCCTGCCTGTTTATCACCGGGTCTAATTTAGCTCCACTAACAAAATGATGTGAGGGACTGAAAACTCATCGGCTCGATAAGAGTAAATACGTCCAGTTGTAAAATTAAATCTCTGCAAACATATCTGCAGATTACCAACCTGAATCAAAGCTCAATTTATCTCCATCAGTGGATTTTTAAAACCTCACCTGAGTCGTTCGAACTCCACATCGTCCACCAGGAAGTCTCTGGTCTCCACCAGCTTGTTGATCTGCAGCAGCAGCTCCTCCTCCCGCTCCCTGTCCTCCTTGGACTTGTCTTTGTCTGTTCAACACAACACACAAATTAAACACAAGCACATACACAACACAACAAGGCCTTTACACTAGACATGTTTTCTTCATGAATATCCAGTCGTCAGCAATTTAATTTCAGACTATTGTGGACATGGACACATCCAACACGTCCCAATGCATGTTGTGGACAACAACACATTTTGAAGCAGCAGAAGAAGAAGAACTTCCTTCTCCATCGAGTTTATTTATGTTATATATTTGCATTTAACTGTTTCTCAAAGTTATTTTTGTCATCAAAAGGATGTGATGTCGTAAACAGTAACTTATTGTTTCTCAGAATCAGAATCAGAATTCTTTTTATTGCCATGTATATTTGCACATACAGGAAATTGCCTTGGTGTGGTTGGTGCACTTTACAAACAACAATATAAAAAACAACAACAATATCGAACAACAATTTATACAGTAAGTAGAGTTACGTGCTTCTAGAAGAGTTCAGACGAACTGATTCTATAAACCAGTTTATATTTCTATCATCTCCATGTAAATGTATTGTTTTATGTTTCAGCTTCTAGTTTCCACAGCAACGTTCCTCCACATGAGAGCTGTCATCTAAACCTAATGAGAAGAGGGATGTGAGTGTAAGTCGGAAAATAATTTCTGACTAAAGAAGAAACATGATGCTCATTATTATATGAAATCTTTTCTTTAAAGCTTTTTATTAAATTCACCTGGAACTGAGACCAGGTTTTGCAGCTCATTCTTCAGCCTCGTGATTTCTTTGCAGAGCTGGATGTCGTCCATCCTGAGAGGAAAACAAAAACATGAAAAATTAAATGAAATGTTCCCCCAAATCCATCAACACATACTTGACATAAGAGAAAACCTAATAAGGGTTTAAAAAACAACAACAGACTGGAGTTTGTATCATTGCAGCAAAGCAATTTCCTCCTTGACTTAGAGCACAGAGCCGTGAATGAGGAAATGTGAGTTTATCAAACTGAAAAAACACCGGGGCCAGATTCTATCAGCAGACGTGTGTTTATTATCTGAAATGATCAAATCTCATTTCACCGCCTCATACGACAGCAGCCGCCTGGACGAGTGTGTGTTTGTGTGTGTGTGTTTGAGTTTGTGTGTGCGAGTGTCACACCTACTTTATTAAACCAACAGCTCAGTGTTTCTATCAGTGTGTGTTTATCAGGACGACTCATATGCTGCCACCCAGTGTGCGACAACGAGCCGCCACAAGGAGGAGCTGCTGTTTACCCCTTTGTTTGTTTGTTTGTTTGTTTGCTTGTTTATATCAACAGGAAGTTGGTTAGAATCTTGGTTTGTCCAGTTCAGTCTGAAGACATGCAGAATGTGTTGAGGTTGATTGGAGGATCAAAATGAAGCGTAGGTGTGAAGTGTGAGTGGTTGTTGGCTCCAGCCCCCTGGGATTGGCTCCAGCCCCCGGGACCCTGAGTGATATATGGATATATGATGATTGAATTCTGTTGTTTTACCAAATCTTCCCTCGGTTGCAGTTGACTGAACACACGTCGACTCACGGAGCCCAGAGGGACGAGGAAGAAGTCAGCGGGTTGTTGTCGGTGCAGCTGTGCATCACTTTGTGAGTCTGTGACACAAGACCGTCTGACACGTGTCGTCACGATGCTCAGCTCCGAGCAGACGAGGCTGCGTTGGAATTATCTCACAGGAAAATAAACAAATCGAAGCCCGAGCTGGAGTCATTATTATCTGCCTCCGTGACTCACGCTGTGAAAACATGAATCAGAGCTGATCAGAGATCTGATTCCCTCTGCTCCCGTCTCCAGCCTCGTGTGGCAAGATAATGAGGAGCGTCTCCACAGAAAGAGAGGGAGATAGTTAAACAGCAATGTGTGTGTGTGTGTCTGTGTGTGTGTGTGTGTGTGTGTGTCGCAGCCTGGTGAGACGGTAAGCAGCACTGCTGTTTTGTCTACACACATCGTGCACTTGGCTTCTCTCAGAGGCGTAGGCTTGACAGTTGTGTTTCCCGATGGAACTCCTGAGGGACTTTAAACAGCAACTCTGTGTTTACAGATCCCAGAGCAGCCGAGCTTCGGTCTGTGTGCGGCTGCAGGGACCAGACAGAGGAGCTCGATGTGATGGTAGAGGAGCTTCAGGAAACTCTATCAGTTCCACATAAACACTGTGCAAATCATAAACCACGGCCGAGTGACAGCTGGTCAAAATGTGACAGACTGAAGATATCATGTTGTGTGAGGTCACTGTGAACTTAAACGATGACCTTTGACCTCCCAACTCAAATCAGTTCATCTGTGAAACCAAGCAAATGTTTGTACCAAATCTGAGAGTATCATGTCGAGGTGATCCTGAGATAACAGGTTAACAATGCAAAAAGGGTCCCTGTGAGCTTGACCTTTGACCTTCAACCACTAAGATAAAACCAGTTCATCTTTTTGGTCCAACTGGAAGTTTGTACCGTATTGTCTATAACAGAAGAGAGTGTATACATCCTCTTCTACAGACGCAGGTCTTACATGTATCTGAGCTCCGACTCTCTCCGAACCAGGATGTCTCGGATCCGCTCGATTCTCACCAGCTCTCCCTCGATGTCCTGCACCGTGATCGTGGAGTCGGCCATCGACACCACGTCCTCCGCTGAAAGACAAACAGACAAACACGTTGAGTTTCTAAAGATCCTGAAACGGGATTTAAGTTTGTTAAATCTAAAAACAGCCGGATTCTGAGGATCCATCCACCGTAAAGGTCGGAACTATTTAAATAACCTGAGGATAAGAAAAGCTAAATTAAATCAAGCTTGTTAACAGAAAACACACATATACTGAAGGTGCCTGTGTGAGAACATGAACCTCCGCCCTGCATCATATCCTCCCTGCTGCTATGATCAGGTCTAAGCCCCCCCTCTCTCACTCCTCACCAGGAGCGATGACTCACCCGCCAGAGCTCGGATCGGCTTTTAATTACCTGACCTTGTGTGAAAAGACTTTACCATCACATACGCTGAACCACGGGGGAGCTGCACGAATACACAGCCCCAGCACACATGTGTATTATCACATGTTGATCATCACATGTTAATTATCACATGTAAATTATCACATGCATGAACACACACATGAACTAACAGTGTGTTAGTGTGTGAACAATCTGCACCTGTGTTACAGTTTATGTTGCTCTAAGGGAGGATACGTTTTCCCCTCCGTCCTCTGGTCTGTTTGTTTGTTTGTTAGAAAATAATATAGAATAGAAATCAATAGAATAAAACTATTGTGTTTTTTCACATGATACACATATTTAAAAGGACAGAGCCCCTTTATGATAAGGACCCCCCCCCCGCCACACTTTGATATTACTAATACCTCACTCATGCCCCGCATCTATAAGATACTGCAGATATGTTCATGCTTAACTAAAGTTTTATTATAAATACATACACATATATGTACAATTTATCTATCTAGGAAAAATCTAAAAAACACAACGTACTCTTAAATTAATAAATCAAACAGATTAGTAGAAGTACTGAGGGGGGGTTGACACTGAAGTGACCCTATGGGGCCCCTGAGGGTTTGTTAAATCCTGTCTCCAGCCCTGCAGGTAACTTAGGGCTCTTCCATTCTCTCCAGCTGAGTTCATGCTGATTCACACTTTTCCAAGGCCAATGAAGTAAAACTGTGTAAATACATGTTTTCTGTTTTATAGAAGTATTAAAACGTGCAGAGTGAATTCCATCTAAAACTCACCTGGCTCCTTCTTCACTCCTCCGTCCACCTGCGTCTCCTCCAGGGCTCCGTACTGTCCAGAGCATTTTCTCTCTTTCTCCATGTTTTTCTCCTTTTTTCAATTTTCCGCACAAAAAGAATCAGAGGAAATATTGGTGCTGCTTGAAAATGAAAACAAAAACGTGTCCACGCACCATAACCGGAGGGAGAAAACAAGGAGGAGGAGGAGGAAGAGAAGGAGGTGATGATGATGAGTCCAGGCTCAGACTCACACTGAGGATTTCTCTGCTCACAGGAGCTGAAGAAGCTGCTCTGCTCAGTGACGCCACCTACTGACAGAGAAAGAGAGCAACACAGAGCAACTGCTCAAAAGCTACTGCATAAACAAAGAGGAGCGATGCTGACTGCTCAGACATATACTTACCCTGTGTGTGTGTGTCTGTGTGTGTGTGTGTATTAGAGATCTTCCTATTTTGCATATTATTGTAATCTCAGCGCGCACAGACACACAAACACACACTTTCTTAAACTCCTACTTGACTCATTATTTTATTATCCTTAACTTTATTTATTCTTGAATGGATTGCCCCCCCAGTGGGATGTTGTTGAATTGAATTGAAACTTTACGGACAAAACAAACATCACATTATGGAGCGTTTAATATTATTATGATCTCAATGCACAGAATTGCAGAATATTAATTCAACATTTGTTGTTTCACATGAATCCAGAGACGTGTTAAAGTGTGTTAACGACATGTTCCCCCACCAGGACTGAAGGGGCCGGAGACACTGAGCCTCTGAAAACACAGAAGACCTTTAAATGTTCTGTAGCTGCAGTTAATTACAAATCAGCATCTTCACAGCTTCAAAAAGGCCCCAACAGAAGGAGCCTCAGATCCAGCAGATCAACACCACTCAGTGTCCCGGGTGTGGTGACACAGAGCGACTGGTTCGGCCTCACCTTGTGCACACGGCTGCTGTTTGCTCTGCTTGTCAGAGGCTTTTAAACCCTGTTAAACCTGCCCTGTGCTGCAGAGAGCTTCTGGCCACATGTAACCCTGCTGCCGTGTGGTTTCCTCTCTGTGTGTTTGTCTGTTTGTAAAATGGATTACACAAAAACTACTCAGTGGAGGGAGGTGGTGTGAGTCAGGGAAGAGCAAGTTGTGGATCTTTGACATTCAGAGACATTTCTTGGAGATAAATCAAGCAGGTTTAGGAGACGGATATTTATGAGTGTGTGCAAATGAAAGTCAGAAATTAAATGAAACCCGTCATAACCCATCAATTATCTGGTTCATGCTACTTGATGAAGTGTCTGTACAGGACTGTGTTCACCACATGTTATTCTACATATTGTTAAAATATTCTGCTCTTCACCCATTGTTCTCTTTCGTGCAGCCGACTCTGTAAAGTTCAGTTTCTCTCAGTGGTTTATCCTCCTTCCATAATTATTATTATTGCTTCTATCGGTTTCCATCGCTTTGTCGAGCCAGTCCCGCTCCTGCTCCGACTCCGAGTCACTGGCCTCACTGGCGTTGGCGGCCAGGAGGCGGGAGTAGTTGATCCTGCGCTGGTGCGGGGCCTTCCACTGGAGCAGCAGCAGACACACACACCACAGCATCAGACCCGCCGCCACTGCCCTGAACAGCCAGGCCAGCCCGAACCTCTGCACCACAAACCCTCCGCCCACGCTGCCCAGGCTGCTTCCCAGCTGCAGAGACAAGGCGCTGTAGATCCTCCTCACGCTCCTCTCGGCCTCCGGCGTGGCCACGTCCTCACACTGGACGTTCACCGCCCACCACAGGGCTCCGCCGCTGAAGCAACTCAACATCTGGGCAGGCAGCACGGCCCAGGGGCCCCAGAGGAAGGAGTAGTAGAGGCACTGCAGGCCGAGAGCTGCGGCCCCCACTGCCAGCACCCTCCCCGGGCTGAGGAGCTTGGACAGCCGGCCGGCGAGGAGAGGGAAGGCGGCGTGCGAGAGCAGAGCGAGGGCGAGAGACGATCCCATGTGCAGCTCGTTGCTCCCCTGGTCCTGCATCTGCCACAGCAGGAAGTTGTCCACGGCTGCGCCCGCCGCCCCGACCAGCAGGGTGGTGATGGCGCAGAGCAGAGCGCGAGGGGAACCACGCACCAGCTGCACGGCTTTCAGGAGCCCGTTGGCCCGGTCGCGCTTCTTGTTCAGGTAGAGAGGGAGGTAACAAGCCACGGGCAGCGCCAGAGCGGCCCAACCAGCGTAGCAGAAGAAGTGTGCCGCGCTCCTGGGGATCCGATCGGCTATGAGACAACTCAACTGGCTGACCAGCAGCCCTGCGCCTCCAGCCCCGCACGCTGCTCCCAGCAGACCCCACGGCCCGATGGCGGTGTAACGGTCGGAGGCGTCGGCAAAATCCAGATATTCATACAGTCCATCATCGGCCGTCCACTCCAGAGGGGCCGACACCGACTCCCACACCGAGACGAGGATGAGGATCAGGAAGAAGAGTTGGTGCTGAGGGTCCATGACCTTCAAGTCTCCTAAAAAGTCGAACCGGCTCTCCTCCTCTGTCGTCTTTTCTCTCTGCTGCTCCTCAGGGCCTGATTTGACCTCTGACCTCCTCCTCCTCCTCACAGCAGCAGCAGAGGAGCCGGAGACATGAGGCACAACGGAGCTGCTGATCCCAGGTTCTCGAAGGCTGCGCTCGACCCCGACAGAAACATCCTCTGGCTGATTCCGTGAAGTTGTGCTCGTCATTACAGAAGCAGATTTAGTCTCAGCAGGTAAAGTGTCACCAGGATGGGAAACAGGATGTTCTGGGGGACCGCTGGTCACTGTGGTTTCAGGTAGGAGGCTGATGGGGAGCAGGTTATCCAGACTTTGGGCCGAGCCGCTGCTCAGATTCGTGGCGTTACAGGAGCTGCTCTGCGTGTGCACCTCTGCGGTCGGGACGAGCAGCAGAACCAGAGCGACCGCTGCCGAGCACACCAGAGAGCCCTTGATCACCACTCGCCTCTTGTTGTAGTGCTTGGAGAGGAGAGTGGCCACAGGGGTCCACGCCAGCGATATCAGGTGTTTGGCGGCCATGATGACGCCCGTCATCGCGGGGGTGAGGCCCAGCTGCCGGAGGTACAGGGTGAGGAAGGGCAGCAGGCAGCCTTTGGAGCAGGAGCACAGGAAGTTGAAGACGCTGGCGAGGGCGAGCGCTCGCTTGACGTCGATCTGCTTGTTCCTCTTCATGGTCGTCGTCCTGCTCAGAGACTCGGCTGCTGACTCACATGGATTCAAACTGAGAGACACACAGAGACGGGAAATAATCAAGTTTAACGTTTTCACTTCAGACGTGAAAACTACAGAATCTTCGGTATTTTAATTCTAAAAGTCGTCATCAACAGCAGGAAATCCTCAAGTCCTCTTCAGTCAATTGTCATTATACATATATTTTGGATTAAGGCTAGGCAATACAAAATATCTATATTTATAGTAGCATCATTTTCATAAATAGCAATATAACATAGATCCAATATTATAACACAAAATTGAGCAACCTCACATTTATAAATATAGCAAGTGTATATATATTTGTTTATAATTTGATAATTATCAATATTGTACATTATTATCTTGATATAATGTTTGGCCATTTAGCGCAGCCCTATTATTAAGAGTATAATAATAGAACACAGTTGCTATGGTTGTCAAGATAAAACAAAATGATAAATATCGTCATCTTATCATTTAGAATTAGAGATATTTGATAATATTTCAAATACGTATCAATCAATCCATCTTTATTTGTAAAGCTCATATCAACAACCATAAACAATGAGTTCATAAAGATGGGTAAATCGTTTGTGTTCTTTTAAATCATCTTACAATACGAGTAGAATACAATTGTTAAAATAAAATAAAATAAATAAAGATATGTGTGATTGTTCCAGGAACTCTGATTCTCATCCCACATCCTGTTCACGTTTATCTTTACATCCTGTGTTGATCTGAAATGTTTATCGAGTCGTTTCTGTTCCTGTCTCTTAATAAACATGTTAACGTGGTTTTCTAGGAGCTGATAACAGATCAGTTCAAACATCACGTCACCAGCGCGGAGAAGAAGCTGCAGTTTAACTTTAAAAATAAACTTTAGAACAATTAAAAGTTCAGTTTTCATGAGGAGGAAGAAAGAAAGTTAAACGGTGAAGCAGGAAGTAACAGGTGGCGCGTGGATGCACCTGTTCCCGCAGCGGAGGACACGTCACAACTTTAACAACTTCAATAATTTAAACTTTTACCGTTTCGCTTCTTTTCCACTCGAAGGTCCTCAAGGTTCTCCTCATCGATCTTCTCTGGTTTCTACATCCACTTGTTATCTCCTAGAGAAACACGTGACACCTTCTGCAGGTTTAACGTTTACACCGTCTACACACCTGGAGCCGTTCTCACGACTCCAGCGCCCCCTGGCGGCGCGGCTGCCTCAGTGCGGGCCACACACTGAGGTGATGTCAGGTTAAATGCTCAGAGAAAGACTCAGTTAATGATCTGAATTTAAGAAGATCTGAATCAAACATGATCTGGATCAAACCAGATCTGGATCGCACAAGATCTGAATCAAACAAGATCTGGATCAAAAAATATCTGAATCAAACAAGATCTGGATCAAACAAGATCTGAGTCAAACAAGATGTGGATCAAACAAGATCTGGACCCAACAAGATCAGGGTCAAACAAGATCTGAATCATCAATATCTGAATCAAACAAGATCTGGATCAAACAAGATCTGGATCAAACAATATGTGGATCAAACAAAATCTGGATAGAAAAAGATCTGGATCAAACAAGATCTGGATCACACAAGCTCTGGATCACACAAGATCTGGATCAAACAAGATCTGAGTCAAACAAGATGTGGATCAAACAAAATCTGGATAGAACAAGATCTGGATCACACAAGTTTTGGATCAAACTACAAACGATCTGTAGGCGGTGATTAGAGAATGTTTCACAAACATAATTGAAGCTTTGTTTATTATCACATCTTGAAATTTTACGTCACACAACACAACACAACCCGAGATGAGACCAGATGAAATAAAACAAGACACAACCCGACCAGTTACTGATGTTCCTCATGCTCCTCATGCTCCTCTTGTTCCTCCTGCTCCTCCTGCTCCTCATGCTCCTCATGCTCCTCTTGTTCCTCATGCTCCTCATGCTCCTCATGCTCCTCATGCTCCTCTTGTTCCTCATGCTCCTCATGCTCCTCTTGTTCCTCATGCTCCTCATGCTCCTCTTGTTCCTCATGCTCCTCTTGTTCCTCATGCTCCTCATGCTCCTCTTGTTCCTCATGCTCCTCATGCTCCTCTTGTTCCTCATGCTCCTCTTGTTCCTCATGCTCCTCATGTTCCTAATGCCCCTCATGTTCCTAATGCCCATCATGCTCCTCAAGTTCCTCATGCTCCTCATGTTCCTCATGCTCCTAATGTTCTTAATGCACCTCATGTTCCTCGTGTTCCTCGTGTTCCTCATGTTCCTCATGCCCCTCATGTTCCTAATGCCCATCCTGCTCCTCATGTTCCTCAGGTTCCTCAGGTTCCTCACAGGGTCACACCACTGAAGGTGTTGATGGGCAGCGACAGGACGTTGTTCAGATACCTGCTCAGCGGCAGCTCTCGCTCGTTACGGACGCTGAACCTGGAGCGGAGGCTGCATCCTGGGTCCAAGCACGGAGAGATGTCTATCCTGCAGAAGAAGAAGTGACATCACACTGTGGTTTAAACTGGCCTCAGGTGGAATAGAACTTAAAACAACGTGTGGGGTGGAGAATGACCTCTGGACGTCGGTGTACGTCCTGCGAGCGTCTCTGTCCAGACACACGGAGAGGGTTCGATCCTCCATCGTCCTGATGCTGATGTTTTGGGTTCGGATTTTCTATGAAAACAGAAAAACCTTAAAAATAATGTAATGATTTATTTTTAATCATAAAAACATTTTCTTAGTTAAGTTCTTACTTTCTTGTTTCCCAGGTCGATGCTGTCAAAACTGACTGTGAGGAGATCCTCCCCTACAGGAAGGGAAAAATAATTATTCATGTGTTTCAAATGATTCTTCTTTTGTTGGAATGAATATAAAAGTGGAGGCTGGAGGTCAACCTGAGGTCACAGCTGCCGGCTCTGAGGTGATCATCACACCACACGTCCTCAGAGCTTCTCCTCTCACGACTCCTCGTTTGCTCAAAGACGTCTGTCAACGAGAAACACAATAGAGCCAAATTCTACTGTATAAGGAAGGTCACATGACTTTGAGTAGAAGGACGGTTCAGTACCTCTGTATAAGTGACGGTGAGGACGATCACCGTGGACGTCTTCCTCTGTGTGGACGGATCCTCTGTCGAGCACAGCAACACTTTACTTGACACCACTACACACACTTGTCTGTGTACACACACACACACACACAAACACACAAAAGAGATGCAGGAACATACTTGGAAACTTTTCTTTGAGGTATCTGAACTTTGGCATGTCGGCCTCCAGGTGGGACACGAACACGTCCTCCACCGCTGAGGACGCGTCACTGCTGCCCCGCTTCATCTGAACACACACACACACACTTTGATGTACTGCACTTTGATGTATGTGTGTGTTTTTAAATCATGGAGGACGGCTGCCCTGTACCTTCACAGAATACATGGGCAGGTTCACGGGCTGCGTCCCACAGCGGAGGTAGTAACACAGGGTGTCCAGCAGGAAGAGGTTTTGGTCCGACTCTGCCTCCGACTCCATGTGCTGCAGATGGACAGAAACAAGATGGCTGGGTTCAAGTTCACCTCCTCTGCTGCTCTCTGAGTGTGCAGACCTGATCCAGGCGGTTTTCACTCGACCTGAGACGGGTTCAGACAGAACATTGCGTCCTGAGCCTGATTTCAAGATGGACGCCATGTGTCCAAATCCTTTTCTTTCAGTCCTTACCGTTCTGGCCAGGTTGGAGATGGTGGCTCTCAGAATGTTGATGTTGCTGTTGTACCACGGATCCAACCTCCCCAGCAAGCCGGCGAGAGACAGTCTCCCCTCGTCCGGACCTGGGCCGACCTATCAGGAACAGGAAGAGATATTATAAACAGCTTTCTGAACCCACACCAGTAAGGCTGTGGTCAAACTCACTGGTGAACTGGGCTCCACATCGGTGACGGGGACGTAGTACAACTGCAGGTTCAGCTTCTTGGTCAAAACAAGATGATTGGACTCTCGCTGTCTTTTGGGAGACACACAGAGGACATTATTGAGCGGCACCACACGGTGTGAACACAGACACACAAACCAGCAGCTCACCGTATAGAGAGGAAAACCCTGCTGAGCCGCCCGAGCACCCGATCGTCCCCCATCACCACCACCCGCGCTGTGAGACACCTGCAGTCGTCTCTCTGGACACCACGGCTCCCGGCAAACGTGTCCATCCTCTCCCTCATCAGAATCAGTTTATCTACGGAGGTTGCCCTCTTGTAGGAGTTTCTCCGTGAGATTGCTGATGATGGATTTCTGACCTGAGGCTGGGACCTGTCCTGCACATCACTCACGGCCCTCAGACGTCTCTTGATCCCACCGTCCTCAGCCCCGTCTCGTTGGACCTCAGAGAGAAGTTTGCCAGAAGACTCCCTGCAGGGAAACTCTTTTATTTTATCTCAGTATGATCAGATATATGATAGTAGAAGTTTTCTGTTTCTTCTACTCACATAGATCCTCTTCGTTTGTCCACAGCAGGAATTTGATCTCTGGAAATGACAACGTCCGGCTGCTCCGGGAGCCGCACTCCTCCTCGGTTACTGCTGAGAAAAGAGGAGAAAGTTACTCAGAAACAATCCTGCAGAAGAGTTTCCTCGGATCTCTGTTCTTCATCATCTGTGCAGGTCGACCACACACCTTCTGTAGCAGCAGTTAGAATCTCTTCCTGTACGTGTTGCAGTCTGTTCAGATACTTTGTGCATCTACCAGGACCATGTTTTATACTCTGCTCCACGGCTCGGACCACTTCCTCGAAGTATTTCTCTACCATCTGATCGTCTAAAGCCTGAAATACACAAAAGACACATCACAGTGATGAGGTTGTTGGTTTGGATCTTTCCTTCTGTTTGGAGTTTGCATGTTCTCTCCATGTGACCTTTTTCTGGCTTCCTCCCACAGTCCAAACAGTATCTCCATAAACCAGCGTACCTCCAGAGCCTGAGCCAGTCTGGAGCTCCAGCTCAACGTCCCCAGCCCCTTCTGCATCACCCGTAGCATCAGGTTCTTCTCCATGGCTGTGGGCGTGTCCCTGAACACGCCGGACACCTCCAGGTACGCCCTCACTGTGGCCTCCAGCTGTGCAGTAAAAACATCTGGATCTGCAAGAACAAACACCCTGAGGGACACCAGCAAACACGGAATACGGCTGTAAATGAAATGGTTCACTCAGCGTTACACTCGGCTCCTTGTCCACGACAGGAAGCGTTTCCTCACCTTTCTTGCAGGTTGCAATGTTTACTCTTCAGGTTCTGCTCAGCGATGACTCTCCTCAGGTACAAAGAGCCTGTGGAGGAGAGAGCAGGTCTGAAGTTCCACAGCATTGCTCCAAGACTGATGACAGCTGTGTGTGTTCTACCTGGTGTGGTCATTTCCATCTTAACGCTGCTCAAGGTGCTCAGGGCCACGGTCGAGTAAGGCATCGGTGAAATCAGCAGCTTCATCAAACACTCATCTACTCTCTGGTAGAGGCTGCGAGGAATCAAGGAGCCTGACTGCGAAGTTTCAATATCAGAAAGTGCACAATGAACAATGCACAACACTGAATACACAAACACATCAATGTCCCTCATGTCACACAGATGCATCTTACCTGAATGACTGCATAGTAGAGGGTGTGCAGTATCGGGATGACATGCACTCGGGATCCTATTTTATGCATCTATATCAGACAAAAAAATGTTCCTTTATAAACAGCTCCCATACATTTTCACAATATCATTTTGAAGGTGTGACCCTTTTATTTTGAAATCTGGAGGCAGAGTTGAGGGAGAAACATTTAGAACCTTCTCCAGCTTCTTCTCCAGCTCCTTCACCAACACGGAGATGAGGGAGACGCTGCAGGACGGGTCCACCTCCACCTTCCTCTCAAGGCTCCATCTTATCCATCCTGCACACAGAGGATGGATGAATAGGGCGGGAGAATAAAGTCTCTTAGTATTACATGAATAACATCTGTGTATAAATGAATGTGTTACTTTATCAGAAGATGAAATGAGGAATGTGAAACGACTTGTAAAGTTATGAAGCCACAAAGTTAAGGACATTAGCTTTACACTGTGCAAGAATAAATCATTATTCATCTTTTATTTATTCTGTAAAAAAAATTGCCAAACATTTTATAAGAAGATTGATGCCATTTAGCTAGCTTAGCATAGTGACTGGTAACAGGGGGAAACTGCTAGCCTGATTGACTCTGAAGCTACTAAATAATTAAAGCTCATTAACAAACTAATATTAAATGTTATAACAGCTTATGAAGGCTGCTGGGTTAATTTGGTATTATCTTTTTAATTATGTTTTTTTTATATCACTGGTTTTATCCCAGCTGGTGTTTTCCTTTGAGGCGCCTCCCTCTACCTTTCTTTGAAGCACATCTGCTGTTCATCTCTTTGAGCAGCGCCCGAACCTCAGTGTGCAGACTGGACTGCACAGCTGACAGAGACACGTCAGCTGGAAACAGATCACACATGTCACTGCCGTGTGTTAAACACCATCAGGTTCATGTGATTATCATCAAAGCGTAAACCTGCAAAACAAGCTTGTGTGTGGAGGAAGTTCTAACGAGGAAACTGAGGCACGAACCTGCGAGATCGACCATTTCTCCTGAAATCTGAGGATTCATCTCTGTCTGCAGAGTTCAGTCCGTCTCACCTGAAGCTCTTATCTCCTGTCGGCGGCACAGCCACAGAGTTCAAGATAAAAACATTATCTGCTCCTGACTGCGATGAGAACTTTCATTTCAATCAATGCAACCTCATTTGGAATGTGTTAGCTACATGTCTGCGGTGATAGAAACTTAACAACGTAGATCAAATCTTTCTGAAAGAGAAATATAAAACGAGTTTCCTCTGGAGGTTCTCCAGCGGCTGCCACCACTGAGTGAATCAACAGCCGAGGCTGGGATGCACTGAGGTGCAGGAGTCACACAGGGTGTAATTAACTCGTAGGAGGAAGTTCAAGAAAAGGAGTGAACAAACAATACACAAAGGAAACACTTTTATTTGATTGTGTCCCACATTCAAACAAATTTAAATGGAAACACAACTGTGTCCGGTATCGCTTCAAAAATAAATAGCTTATTCTACAAGACATTTCTTAAAAAAAAAAAAAAAAAGGGTTTAACAGAGCGTACACAGTCGTAATCAAGTAATAAGTTCTATGTCTCTCAAAGTTCTGCTGAGAAATCCTCCATTCAACATCATTAATAACATGAATTAACACAAAGTTAATGAGTCTTCTTCTATAGATAAAAGCTGCAGAGGAGACACACCCTCCTCCTCCTCCTCCTCCTCCTCCTCCTCCTCCTCCTCCTCCTCCTCCTCCTCCTCCTCCTCCTCCTACTGGTGAGAAACACTCTGACATCAGCTACAGGACAAACCTGAAATACACACTAGGCTATACATGTCATCGTTATTATTAGCATTGGTGCCACTTCTTCTGTGCTTTCATTTCCAGATGTTCTTCAGGAGCCAAGTTCCTCATCCGTCATGTGTTGAGCTGTGTGAGGAACCCTGCAGTGTGTCCACTCCCGCGGTGTCAGGAGGCGGAGAAGGAGGTGATGGGGAGGCAGAGCAGGGAGCAGTAGGATGGGTGTAGAGGCTGAACCTGACCTGGGAGCAGCTTGTACGACCTCCAGTCCGAGCTGCTTCCTGGTTTACAGCACAGAGACACGTCACACCTGCAGACACACAACACACAGAATGACAGCATAAACACCTTTAAGTATTTATTACCTTGGTGGGATATACTGTTTTGGGATTTCATATTGATGCTGGTTGAGTGAGTGATGCTGTGTTGTACCTGGTCACACTCTGGATGAACTTCTTCTCATCCTGATCCAGACACACGGCGAAGGTGGAGCCATCGTCTCCACCGCTCACCTGCACCTTGTCCACCTTCACCTCTGATACCGAGATGTGCTGAACCCGAAGAGAGAGGAAGAGTGTTTTAAAAGGTTGGACGTGCACGAGACTGAGATTTCTACCACATGTGAAACCACCATTCACCTGGTTGGGGCACTTCTTCGACTTGGAGCAGTTCCTCTTCATGACCTCTGTCATCGTCAGCTGCAGAGTCTCTATCCTTGAATCTGCACACACACAGTTTCATTTTCGTAAGACGTCACAATGTTTGAAAAGTGAAAGGGCCTCATGATAATCACCGTCACAGAGGTGCTCAGGCTTCTTGGAGGCTTTCTGAAGGTTAATGGATGTGCAGATGATCTCCGTGTCGATCCACTGGCTCCTGCCGCTGACAGCCACCTGTGACGTGAGGGCAGATGTGTGAGTTCCAGCTGTGCACTGTGATAAACGTCTTATTGTTTGAGTTGTAGGAACAATACCCTGTTGTAGGAGACGCTCAGAGTTAAAGGGACAGCCTGATGCTCCTCATCAATTCCAAACCTCTTGCTGGCGGGTCCTACAAACACAATAAACCACACATTACACTGTTTGTGTGTGTGTGTGTGATGTTGTGGTCGTCTGAGCATGTCGGTGAGACTGAGACTCACCCATGGCTTTAACAGCTCTGGCTCCAGCCGAGTGGCCGAGCTCCAGAGAATGAACAAACACCTCCCTTCTCCTCTCTCCTCCGGCCAGGGTGAGCTGCAGAGGAAGAGACAGGTGAGTCAGCACTAAGTGATCGTCACACAGGTATTCACTAGTGTGTGTGTGTCTGTGTTGGTGTGTCCCACCTCCGCCTGGTAGAGCGGCACCAGAACAGGCTGGTCTGCATGTCTGCAGTAGTAAAGCACCAGTTGGGTCAGAAGAGGAAGACGCTCCCCGCTGCCGCTTCCCTCTGAGACGTCTGTGTCTTTACAGCCAGTCTGAGTCACACAGAGGAAATTTACACATTTTATCATAACATCACGTTCAACAGATCCATGTAATCTATATCCCAACAAGGTCCCATGTGCAGAAAGTGGAACATTCTCCAAAGTTTTAGTTCCCGAGCTCAAACCGAGACAACCCCAGTGACTTCATCATGTCAGTCCAGTTGTCTTTACTTCCTGAGTGTGTGACCCGCACCTGACAGAGGACGTCGGAGGACAAGCTGAGCAGACTGTGGACGTTCCGCTCGTACCACGGATCCATGGCGCCCAACATCTGGGCCAGGTGTGTGGTACTGTCCTCCAGCGTGACCTCATTAGACTCCTGTGGGAGGGGGGGAATGAGAAGGTGCTCACTACATTTCCTGTCGGTGTCCTGCATCTTACTGAGGTTCATACTTTCAACGATGGCTGAACTATGAGCTTTTGAATCATTTACTTTAGATAAACCAATAATATTTATTTAATCTGTGAGTCTTTGACCTCTGACTCTCTGGAGAAGTGCTGCAGAGCATTTGGAGCATTTATTACGAAGAAGTAAGTTATCAAAGATGATTTAATGCTTTACTAACCTATTATTAAGGATTTATTAACATTCAGTTTATTCATGACATGATTTTTAATTCTGAGCTATAAAAACACAATACATCCTTTATAAGAGGCGCCTTTAGAAAGCATTGTCTTTCTTCCTTTTCACATGTAAGGTTTGAATCAGTGGCGATGTGTCAGTCGCTCACCACAGACGCAGCAGCTTTGGTTGAACTTCCTGTCGGGCCTTCGGTCGGCGTGTTTCCTCCTGGGCTCCTCGAGCTTCTCCTCTTGGTCGGGACAAAGTAAAACTGCAGTTTGCACTTCTTGGTGAGTCGGGGACATTTGCGCTCCTTCTGCTGCAGGTCGTTGTACGCCCTGGCCAGCCGGCCCGCCTCTCTGTCCCCTCCGAACACCACCACTCGGACCAGGGTGGGTCCCTCGGCCCCGTCGCAGCTCAGGATCGGCCTCCTGCGGACACACACTTGCTTCTGGGGGGACAGAGGATCAGAGGTAGAGATGGACGCCTGTCTGGACAGGGACCTGGGGAGTTTGAGCCTCGACCCGGTTATCTGAACGTCTTTGGTGAAGTCACTATGATAACCCATGCTCTGGACTCGGCGGCAGGTCCTGGGGCTGCGGGGGTTCTTGAAAAGCATGGAGATGCGCTCCATGCCTAACAGGGATTTGGACTTCTTCTTGGGTTTCTTCCGAGGTTTCGGTTGGCTGTCCTGTCCCTCCTCTGTGTCCTCGAGGCCCGTGTCCTCGCTGAAGTCACTCTCCACGCCGGATGAGGCGGACGGCACGGACCAGCTGGAGGAGAGGGAGTGGCTGGAGAACATGGAGTCCCTGGAGGACGAGGACGTGGTGGAGATGCGGTTGTTTGGAAAGTCCTGGTCCACTTTGCTTCCATCCTCCTCTTCTTCCTCATCCACACTGGTGTCGTATTTATAGTCCTCGTCTAACCCTGCTTTCAGGAAACAGTCGACGGTAGAATCCACGTCCGACTCACTTGGTAGGATTTCGTTCAGAAAGTCTAAACAAATGAGAGGAAAGAGTTTTACAGATAAAGATGAATCTCTGAAAGATGACGCATGAAATTAAGAGTTGTTCGAACTGATTTACCAAAGTTGTCGTTCTCCCAAGTACACGTGTGACATTTGGGGAAGGGCAGCGCGAAGGTTTCAACAGAACCTGAAGAGAGGAAGTGATGCTTGAATTAAAGAAGAACCTCTCACTCAGGGCAACAGTCTGGATGTGAGATTCATGATGTTTTAAATGTCTGTCTCACCAGTGTGGGTGCGGCCAGCAGCTGGAGCAGGAGGAGCGAGACCTTCTCTGATCCTCTCCATGTTGGTCAGGAGCTTCTGCCTCGCTGAGCTGGAGTCTGCTTCTGACGCTGCCGTCTCCATGTTCTCCGTCACCTCCTGCAGGAGCTGCTCCAGCTCCTCGGTCCGCTTCGACTGGAGGAACAAGACGTTTGTCTCAGGATGGATTTAAATAAACAAAACAAACACAAGGTGCGGTGCCCGGTGTTGGTCAATCACCTGCAGGGCGGTGTGAAGCTCCTGCAGATCGTATTTGGTGCCCAGCACCGCCTGGAAGCTGTGCTGGATGAGGGTGGTGAGGACGTCCCTGTTGGAGGACTGGGAGCTGCTCAGCTGCTTGGAGATGAGCTGGACCTCCGGAGGGACGTCTTCCTCTGGACACACTAACAGTACCGTCCTAATGAAGACACACATTCACATTCACAAGGAGAGCAATGAAACAAGGGGCCACATCATGTCAAAGTAGATTTATAGGATGTAAAAACAATCAGGCTTAAACTCTACGTGAAGATGGACGAACAGGAGATGAAACAAACTAAGAAGTAAAAGTACAAGTTTGTGTTTCAACTCCAAGATGTCATCGTATCTGTGGCTTCATCAGCAGACAGTGTGAGGAAGAGGAGTGACAATGAGGAAGAACAGAAAACATAGTGTTGATAATGGTGTTAATGAGCGTCTGAGGTAACTCACATGATTTTAGATCTGTGGATCTCGGAGGAAAGCCCCTGCTCGGCCCTCACCAGCCTCTGAAATGAAATACCTGCAGCAAAAATAAACACCACCTCCAAAAGATCACAATGATGCACAGAGACAGAACCACAGCACCGTCACATGTTCTTTAACACCTCTACACCACAGATATGAATAGCTTTTGTTTCCTCTGGTCACATTAGCAGTTTCATCCACATGAGATAAATTTATCTCAAGGGTCCAGGTTGTTTTCTGTGATTCAAAGTCGTTCTTTTAGTTCTTATATTGTTCGACGCGGTGGAAACACCATAAAACAACTAGAACATTCCCATGTGTGAAATGAAGCCTCTTCTCTCTGGTTCACTTCAGAGGAGGAGAAGTCACCTGGTGCTCTGAGCTCCTGCTGCATGACCCTCAGCAGGCGCTTGCTGGCGGAGCTGCACGGCTCGGGCCAGGACAGGAAGCTGTGGAAGAGCAGGTAGGCGTCCCACAGCACGTCACAGTCCGGAGCCACGTACGGAGCCTGAGGAGGACACAGAGGTTAACGAAGCTCGAGAATAAAACACACACGTTAAACCCCAATGGTGTGTACATGGTCGTGAACTACATCCACTCACTTTGAGGAGGGTTGAGGAGAACAAGAGCGAGAGAGGAACCACCAGTTCATACTGACACCGCTCCAGAACCTGGAAAACAGAGGAACACCCTGAGATCTTTCTCCACATGGCGAGGAGACGTCTGGAAGACTAACATGGATGTTGTGTGTTTGTTCTCAGCACCTCTTTTGTTTTCCCGACTATGTTCTGCAGAAGGATGAGGAAGTTGTGCGGATCTCTCTTCACAAGTTCCTCCAAACACCAGCGGTTCATGCACAGCCCGGCTTCAGGCAGACACACAAACAACAACAACACAGAGTTTATTTCTCCTTTTAGGTTTCATTCTGATGACAGATTTACAAAACACATATTTAACCAAGACACAAACAATGATTACACAACTTCACCTTATTGCCAAAGCTCTAAATTAAAGTAATAGTAAGAAATAGAAAGTAAAGTAATGAAACTCCTCCATTCTGTCTCTCTCTCTTTCTGACTTTCACTTCCCATTTCACTCTGAATGATGGACAACATGTTCCCTGATCTTTTTAGTAATATTCCAACTGTTTGCTCTCACAAACACATGTATGTTGTGATCTGAGGAGCCAGGTTGTGTTAGTTTGTGTTATTTGATGTTCCAGGTTGTTTCTACATCATGTGAGCATCACAAGCAGGCATTATGGGATGGCGTCTTACCGTTCCAGAGCTGTTTGTCCGGGGTGTCGACTCCCAGGTCGCAGAGGCAGCGCTCCAGGACGTGCTGGATCCGATCCTCCGTGCACGACCGGTGCTCCATCTTCTGCTGCGGCGTCCACACACAAACACAAATGATCAACCGACAGGAAGTCCCAGAATAAAAACCAGAATAACACCCCTGGGCTCCGGGAAACCAATATACATCAGGTCTCTGTGAGAGTAGCTTCCTGTTACTGCCGCTGCCAAACACTTTAGAATAATTGTTGTTCCTGTCCAGAGGTGAACACTATTCAGAGTCACACACACAGACACACACACACACACACACAGAGCTGTGGACGATGATGTCCCCAGTAAGGACTTCAGGCCACAATGTGCAGCCGGCCACTTCCCCTCAGGACCAGTGAGTCATCAGAGTGGGTCAGAGGAACTTCTACTTTTTCATTCTTAAAAACAGCTGCTCACAACACATTTCATAAATGATTCAGAGATGGAAATGAATCTTACACAAGGACAACTTCCTATTTGACACGTCCAGGTTGACACATCGAGTAAAGACAGGTCCTGTGTAGTGACAGGTTCCAAAGAGACAGAATTCAACTGAATATATAAAAAACAGATTAAATGTGACAGATATAAAGAAAAGAGAGAATTCATGGAATGAGCACAGAGCAGATCATGTGACTCCTGTGGTTGGAGTGACTGCGTATTCAGTGACAGACAACTCCAACCACAGTGACCACACAAATAAATACACAGTTTGAGGAAAAACAATGGAATTCCACTGGTACTTGAATGTTTGCAGGTTTTAAAATGGTCGAGTTTCCTCCTGTTACTGTTGTGATGAATCAAAATCAATAGAATAGAGACAGAACTGTGACATGTCTCACAGGGAAGACAAATGTGTCCCCTGAGAGTCTCCAGGATGTCGGTGCTCATGTGGACGGAAGCTGCAGTTGTGACCAGCTGGAGTCGAGACCAGTCGCTGCCAGTGGGATTTAAACTGGTTCACCTGTGCCCGTCCAAACAGGAAAGGAGCTTCCGGGAAGTAAGCAATGAATGAAATGCTCTTTAAGATCCTGCAGCTGATTTTCTTTAGACAAGACATGAGGAGAAACTTTGTCTCTGAGAGTCACACATTCAACGAGACAGAGCTGGAGCTCATCAGATCAACTCAATATGAAATAAATTCATAAATGTCTTTATTAATCCATATTTAACAGGTTAATCTAACACTGGACCAATTAGCTAACGACATAACATAGCACCATAACCCAACATCCTCTTTTCTCCTCTATTATGAACAACTTCTTGTAATCAACTTCTCTCACTGTTCATGTTTAGATTTTTGACACTTAATCTGTTTTAATTTGCTATCAAGTACATTGATTTCTATCTGCTTGTATATTCATATTATGATTATGATTATAATTATCCATCCGTTTTCTTCTTCTTATCAGCTCGGGTCCTGGAGGCAGATAAATATTATTATTATTATTTTTATTATGAAGCTATTCCACAATCATTTCACTTCATGGCATCTGAAATGGATGAAGCTAAAATTGTATTCTTAAAAATATGGTTAGTAACGATATATCTATTTATATATAACAATAAAACCTGCCATGCCACGCACACATACACACAAACACACACACACACACACACACACACACACACACACACACACACATGTCAAACCGTGAGGAGGGACACACAACTGTGTGCAGAACCTGGCACATCCCACTTCTGCACACCAGCCCATTGATTGTCCACTGAGGAAACAGGTGTTTTTTCCATTGTATACAGTCAATGCTACATTGTCCGGCTCTGCCATAAGAACCTGAGTGTTACCACCTCCATGTAAAAAACATCCTGATAAAAAACAACACAACCCTGAGGCTTAATTTAAACACAGGAGCATTCAATGCAGATACTAGCTGCACATGTTAACGTGAAGGAAAGAGGAAGAGAGGCAGAAGAGAATGAGTCATGATGCTCGAGGAGGAAAAAGAGGATGTGAAGCTTCCCAAAGACAAACAGGTTGAAATCAGTAACTTTCAATGAATCCAAAAAACTACCTTTTCAACGCTTCCACAACCAGTTACACACTCCAGCAAACATCTTGGACTCGGTGTTATCCTGCGTGCGGCGCCGTCGGGCTTCACGCAGATGTTGTTAGAAGAAGGGGAACAGGAAATGTGCAAAGCTTGAAAAACCCTCCTTGCAGTTGGGCAACAAGAGGACGCGTCTTCTGAGAGGAGATGGTGAAGTGATAACAAATGATATCTTCATACTGTGGCCAGCTGGTGGCTTGTGATAGAGGCACACTGGAGATGCTCTGCAGATGTGTTGAGACATCAAGTAAGAAATAAAGAATTAATAAATAAAAAGACAGACTGAGAGACAGACAGAGAGAGAGAGAGAGAGAGAGAGAGAGAGAGACTCAGTTATCAGTGTCCTACATCATCTCCGATCGACCACATGTGAGCGAGTGGAGGGAAACCACTCAGAGAAAACATCCTCCTCTGCTGGTGCTCGACTGAAGCAGATCCTCCGACTGCACCGCCCTGTGAGGGTGTGTGTGCTGCTAAACAGGAACTGAACCAGTAAGGCTGAGCTGGTTTCCAACACCATTCTGCCAGTGACCAGTACTGACCCAGGAACTGCTTTCAGAACACCACCCACCCTCATAGAGACTGAGACGTCAAACTTTATAATATGATCGACTTGAATTTATGTTTAATGCAGATGTCGCCCATCTGCACCACGGCCTGTTGGTTTCAGTTAATTTCACAATCATGATCTATATCAGTACGAAGAGGTAATAATAGAAATAAAGAAAATACAAAACTAAAATATAGAACTAGAATTATCACACTTTACAAGTTTGTACGTTTTATTATTGTTTGCACATGTGAACTGTTAATATTGTGCAGTGTGAATATTTGCATTGTGTAATCATTAGATTCCACTGAACAACATAAACTGAAAAATACACACGTAAGAAACCCAATTGAAGGAATAAGGTGTAAGAAATATGAGTTTGTGAAATGTAGATGCTCAGAAGTAAAGTCAACATGCCGTGAAATGTAAATAAAACATTTATGTAACATATTATTAATGAAATAAATAACATACATTCAACTCTACGTTTGTAAATGCTGCAGAAATGTGCATTAAATTCTGCAACATGGCCAAACATTTATGAAAATGAACATGCAAGGTAGACGTCATGTATCTTGGAACATTTCCGTAAATTTTTAAATAATATCTGATGATTTTCTAAATTAAAACATGAGCAGATCATCAATCTGTGGATCTGTTGTGATTATAAAACCAAAACACGTCCAGTTGTTTAGGCTGGAGCTAAACGTGCATCTCCAGCACTTCTTCAAATCACAGGATGGACGCTGGTATCTTGGGCCTGTAGTTGAACTTTACTACCAGGAGATGTCGCTGTCACCTCGTCCCTGAGCAGAGACTCCCACCAGGCTCCTCTCCTCCGGATCAGTGGAACCATAGATGAGTGGAACCCCCTCTTCATCGGATCAACAGGGAGGGAATGGGCCAGACTCAGATAGAGGTGGACAGAGGTGTGACTGAGACGGAGGCAGAGCAGGACCAGGAGCCAGCTGGGCATCTGCCACTTCTTATTTTTGTTTAGAATCAGTTGAAAGGAGAGAGAGGTGGGGGGGGACCCGCAGGAGTTTCTCGTGCGTAAAACAGCATCAGTTGTTGCTCCACATTCTCAGTAGTTGCGCTTCACTTTCAGACTGAGGAGTTTTTACGGAGGTAGAGTCCTGGGTGGAGCTTTCTTTCCCTCGTAAGATTATTTTAACACATTTTTATTGTTTCACGCTTCGTGTCCAAGTTTCTCTGCGCATCACTGATCCCCTTGCTCTGACTTTGTGTTGTGTTCTTAATGCTGTCTCCCTTGCATTGCAGCGCACGAGTCCCTGCGGCGCACGGATTACAATGCAGATGCTCCTGGAGGTCTGGCTCACCTTGGTGTCAGTGTCTGCGCTGACCCGAGGCGTCTTCGCAGGATACGGGCTGAGCATGTTCGCGGCACAGTCCTCTCCTCCGGACCCGTGCAACGATGAGAACGGGAACCCGAGGAGGTGCATCCCGGACTTCGTCAACTCCGCTTTCGGGAAGGACGTGCGCGTGTCCAGCACCTGCGGCAGCCCGGCCGCCAGGTACTGCGTGGTGGCCGAGAAGGGAGAGGACAGGTCCCGGGACTGTCACAGCTGCGACGCCGCGGACCCCAAGAAGTCGCATCCGCCCGCGTACCTGACGGACCTGAACAACCCGCACAACCTCACGTGCTGGCAGTCGGAGAACTACATGCAGTTCCCGCAGAACGTCACCCTCACCTTGTCCCTGGGCAAGAAGTTCGAGGTCACTTACGTGAGCCTGCAGTTCTGCTCACCCAGACCCGAGTCCATGGCCATCTACAAGTCCATGGACTACGGCAAGTCCTGGGTTCCCTTCCAGTACTACTCTACGCAGTGTAAGAAGATGTACAACCGGCAGAACAAGGCGGCCATCACCAAGCAGAACGAGCAGGAGGCCATCTGCACCGACTCGCACACCGACATGCACCCTCTGACCGGCGGGCTCATCGCCTTCAGCACGCTGGACGGGAGGCCGTCCGCGCACGACTTCGACAACTCCCCGGTGCTGCAGGACTGGGTGACGGCCACCGACATCAAGGTGATCTTCAGCCGGCTGCACACTTTCGGGGACGAGAACGAGGACGACTCGGAGCTGGCCCGCGACTCCTACTTTTACGCGGTGTCGGACCTGCAGGTCGGGGGACGGTGCAAGTGCAACGGGCACGCGTCGAAGTGCGTGAAGGACCGAGAAGGGAATCTGGTGTGCGAGTGCAAGCACAACACGGCGGGACCGGAGTGCGACAGGTGCAAACCTTTCCACTACGACCGACCGTGGCAGCGCGCGACGGCCCGAGAAGCCAACGAGTGCGTCGGTAAGTGTCTCAGCGTGTTGTCCTCGATTCACTGTGGAGCTGCTGCAGCGTTTAAAACACATATACACTAAATTAAATCAGAACGTTCATGTAATAGATGTTGTTAAAAAATCAGCCACTTTCGAATTGGCGTAGCTTTTACGCACAGAAATTACGCACCGGCCAGTTGTTTATTCGTTAATGGGAATTTTGTATTTACAATTTCGTCTTGCTGGGAATGAAATACAGAAACATCTCGAGTCTAAAATGATAATTATCCTTAATTAGTTGTTTGTTTTTACTGTATTTAGACGCAGTTAAATTAATTTGTGGTCAAATAATTAAACGAAGAGAGATAAGGCCTCGATTTGAAACCGCTCGACCTCAACTGCAAAATACTAATTATAACATTTTAAAACATTTATTAAATTAACCCTTTGATGTTAATTACACACATCTCATTGGTGGTAGCATCAACTTCAAATAAAGGGAAAGGTGGCACATATTTACATAAACTGGTTGCAAATGTAGACAAATATGATAAATGTAGGTCTAAATAAACTGCAAGTCGTTTAAATAAATGTATATATATACTAAACATAAATTAATATTATATTTATCAATATAAGGGCAGCCCTTTTTACAGAAACGAACACTTCCCATGACTTATAATATACATTGTACAAATGTTTCTTTCATGTCTGAGATGAAACACTGGATTTCAAGTGTCAAGTCCCACAAGCTGCATTTCTCAGTTTTATTCATTAGCACCAGTTTCCTTGTGTTCATTTTGTTGAACCTTTGATTTTTTATCAACACCCACGAGAAAAAAAATTCCTGAGCAGAAGGAGAAAGGAGAGGAAGTCATTTGGCCCAAACAAAGTGCGCCTGTCCCGCTGCGTAATTGCGTTGTGACCCGTGTTTCCGACTGTAGTCGCGCTTTAGTGGGAAGGAAACATTGCAGCTGCGGCGATAGACTGCAGGGGCGTGTTGTGTTTCCACAAGCAGGTGCTGCTACAGATTGGACGGGCGATTAGGGCGGTTTTATTGACATTTCTGGCACGTTGAGTATAAACTGGCACTTTGGAGCCAGTAAACTATTCAGCGAGGGAGGACAAAGAGCGAGGTCACTTCGAGCCAGATCTTGTTTTTTGTATTGTAGGTAGCACCACTAACACCAGCAGCACCAGCACCAGCAGCACCAGCAGCACCAGTAGCACCACCAGGAGTATGAGAGGGTGTATTTGCTGTGATGCCTATTTTCAACAGAGCTTGGGCGGTGGTGGGTGGGGGTGTAGGGGGGGGGGTTATATCAACAGCTCAAGCCCCCTGAGCCGTGCTGAAGCAAACCTGGAAAAGTAACAAGTTCCAACACTGCCATGGTTTTGCTCAACCACCCGGAACAAGTGAACAAGTTGTTCCCCTTGGCCTCCGCCTCCCGCCCCAGCAAAGCCAACATGCGAGTGTATTTTACTAAAACAAAAGCTTGTCACTTGTGGCATCCATCGTCCTGTCAGCAGGAGACTCCCCCTTCCCCGGCCCCGGCCCCCGGCCCCCTTTCACCATCCCTGCTTGTTTTGTGTGTGAGCGGTGTCATCACATAAAAACCACAGAAAGGCCAGACTGGGCCTTTTGTCCAAAGAGGAGATAATGAGGGTGGTCTGACACCTTAGCATGAAAGAGGACGGCCGGGGGGGGGGTTGGTTTCCATTGAGTGTGTGTGGCCCCGGCGGAGGGGATGGTGCTGATGATCCGTCTGGACGTCTCCTCCCGGCGGTCAGGACACGAGGATGCCGAGAGAAGAATGAGACGGGGAGGAGTGGTTCTGGGAGAGAAGCTGGTTTCACTCAGTGGCGGCAGGCATCAAGAAACTAGAAGACAAAGTCGGTTTCCCATGACTCTACGTGCAGGGCTGCCATCATCTTGTCAAAAGGCATTTGTGTTGGCAGCCGCGGCGACAGCTCCCACATTCCTATCGAGTGGAGCTGCATGACTTACAAATACATCCAGGAGAGCAGAGCAGGACCAGGCCGGGCCGGGCCGGGCCGGGTCAGATGGGTGGCCAGAGGTCCACCGTGCAATCTGATTGTCCTCCTACCCAGTTGGCTTGTTAGACGGGGACCAGCCAGGTTCAGGCCCAGTTCACACTCCTTAGACTTAGATGTCTTTCAGATATGAAGTCCAGAAAGTCCACAGAGCAGCAGGAGGTTGTGTGTTCAGATACCTTCACAACAGACCAGGGATCCTTGAGCGTTCTCACATACAGGAGATTATCCGGAGTCAGTGCAGGTCTGTTTGTGTGTCTGTTTCTTTAGTGTGTTGCTCTTTTATAGAAAGTTCAAGCTTCCTTTCAGACGTCTGTGTCCAGATGCGTCAACTGTCTCTTCACACTATTTGATTATTTATTTGACTATTGCAAAGAACTTTAATTTTAGATCCTATTACAAGAAGCTGATTCCCAGTCTGCTTCCACATTCACACGTTTCTAAAACACACAAACAAACATCTTTTTAATTCATGTATTCACGATAATGTTTGACCGCGACCTATAATCATTTATGTAAAGGAATGAAGGGGGTTGTAGCACACACACACACACACACAGACACACACACAGACACACACATGTCAGGCTCTCCTGTCCCCGGGCAGCTGCTTCATATTCTCTCCATGTTCAGCGTAGCACTGACCCCTGACAGTCAAGCCCCCCCCGCTCCTCTGCGGCCTGACTGATGGGCTGTGAAGGGAACTGTGGGAAAACTGCTGCTTGCCAAGTGGGTTTTGAGGCGAGTTGAGAAAAGGTAGCCTCGGCCACTCATACGTGTAATTTTGCACTTGTCCAATTTCCACGGTTGTTTTTGTTGTCCCCGTGCCACGGAGTCGGGTTCTCTAACGTCTGAGAGTCGGATGGGGGGGCGGTCAGACGGGTTTCCTTCCACTTGAGATGAGCATTCAGAGAACACGTTCATGCAAATCCTCCACACGTCTGTTCTTCTTCTCTGGCCTAAGACATGAACCCCTAAAGAGATGCTTTAGGAGGGGCTTAGTGAATTGCGGGTGATCCGTTGAGCAGCTCTGAGATCTGTCCTCGTTTCCTCCGGTTGGGAATCACTCACGTAGACGCATCGAATCAGTCGAGACACCTGCTTTTAGTAAACATCTAGTTTTCTGTCCGAGCTCCGACCCGGAGATCAAACCTGAATCTGCTCCTAAATCTACAAAGTCACAACATTTACACGGTTTGATTTACGATTCAGACACAAAGATTTAAAATCCCCAGAAGCCTTCAGGGAGGCGCACTGTGAGCCTACAGACCGGTCTGTGTCCGTGTGTCTGAGCGGGACCACTGACAACGTCTGTGCTGCAGATGACCCCTTGCTGCCAGCCTACCCGGGTTGCCAGGTTGGGCCGGGCCCTGCTCAGCATCTGGGTCTCGTTTCAGCTCCACAGCAGCGGCCCATGAAAAGCATGATGTCATAGATTTTCTTAGTATAGAAGTTTTACTGAGTTTCACTGTCTCACTTATGTCTTTACATATTTATATATATATTTATATATATGCACAGTGGAGTCCAAAAGTCTGGGCGTAAGGGCCGTATAGTGTGTATATAAAGAACATATAGTTTATATTTAATTAATGTATATTGTATCATGACCTCACGCTGCATTAGCAAAGTTAAGGATCCTCATCCATATTCATGATGTGATAAAGTTATTAGAAAGATGAAACAAGTGATTTTGCATCAACCATTTCATAATTTTTAAATTAAGACTATAAAAAAACACCAGAAGTATTGCGAAACAACATTTGTTTGTTATTGATTCCACGCTGGGGAACTTCATGATATTTATACATATTTGAAAACGTTAACACCCTCTAATGTAACGTGTCAAAAAGTGTGTGAGCTGCTTCTGGAGTCGTAGACAAACAAGACAACTATTGAAAAGTCGCTTCAGCAGAAACGTAGGAATGAGGTTCCACTTTAATAAGAGAACCCAGGTTCACGTGACAGAGCCTGAAGAACGTCACAGGTTCTCTGGTGGGCAGAGGGAACTTCAGCGTTCAGGGATAATTAAAGCACGAGATACTCGGCAGTAGTAAAAATGAAAAGCAGATTCTGGTCATGCAGGAGAAAACAATGAAAACTAACAAATGTGATTGTGAGCGTCTTGCTCTTGTTGTGGGTTGAATGTTTGGTTTCACATTAGTCGACTCATTCTGCCTCAGGTCCGACAGCAAACTGCATTACAGTCAGATGTGTTGTGCAAAGAATCCAAATAAGACCAGGGCCTGAACATGAAATGGAATTCATAGTTTAGGAATAGTGTTGGGATACCAGGGTGAGAATGTGGGGTCAATAGGAACCAGGTGTGATGCAGGTGAGGAATTCTCAGACCCCCTTGGAAAACCCAGCAGGAGCAGAGAACCAGTTAGATGGACGGACGAGTCCCAGTCATCTAGAACGTATCACGGCTCGAGGACGGCTCGGGCCCCCGGGGCGGGGGGGAGGAAACTCAAATAGTCTGAAATCTGTTTCAATCAGCAAAAACAATCAAAGATGAAGCAGACTCACATGTGTTCTTCTTCCAAACACGAGACGAGGATGTAACTCTGTTAACGCAGCCCTGGCGTGTCAGCGTCCTCTGGAGACCAGCTGAGCTCAACCTGCCTCAGAGAGCTGGAGATGGACTTTGTGGAAACTCTGACGGGGGGGGGGGGGACACTCGTCTGAGGTTTGATCTCCTGCCACGACCCGCTGAGCCAATCAGTTCACGTTGTTCAAGGTTTTGTCAGCGTGACATCGTAGAGTCGGTGTTCTCGAAGAGGAACTGGAACTCAACATGGGGGCACGATGCAGGAAAGGTTCTGTTCTCTTAAAAACTTAAAAACTCCCCTCGACGTAACAACACACAGACAATACCACAACAGCTCTGATCACACACTGCATACAAAGATGGACGTCTCCACTTCCTCCCACTAGTCAGAAATGAAGCCTAATATCCCAGATACAAACGCATCCGGCCACTAGGGGGCGATAGAGACACCTCTGCTTGTTGTCACTATTTTTTTTTAACTCATTCCATCATTTACAGATGTTCCAAGAATCTGAGGGCGTGGCTCACGTTTAAACCATAAAAAAATAAATGGAACCACAAATCTTTCCATCTGCTCTCAGGCTACTGAACCCAGACAGTGGTTATTTTAAACGACATCTTTTATCACTGATAACAAATTATTGTTATTTATTTTAACCTCCTTCATCTTTATCTTGATGTCCTTCACCGACCTCTGTTGGTTTGTTGACCTGCGCTTTGTGACTTGTATCGTATCAGATGTAGTTTGTGTGATCTTGAATTGTCCGAATCTGAATTTCACACAATTTTAATCACAAAATGTAATATTAAAGAAAACGGTGAATCCTCCACTCACTATTTATCGTCCAATAATATTTACGGGACAATTAATTAGGACACATTTAACTATTTGGCCGAAAAACAACAACAACAAAACATCCAGGGAATGTTATCCAGTGCAATCTGCTTCTCTGTGTTGGCCCCACAAGCTGAGGACTGTTGTCCTCTCCATGTCACTGTGCCCCCCCCCCCCGCCCCCCAGCCCCCGTGACCCCGTGTGCACAATAAATCATCATTTATTGCCGACTTCTTAGGTTTTCATGATAAAAATCTGAAGATAGGAAAAACAAGCCCTTCAGCAAAGTGAACAACTACACAACCCCCCCCCCCCCACACACACACACACACACTTTGTCATCTACCCCCTTTCAGTAGTAATTATCCTTCGTACCCTATGGAAAAGAAATGAGATGTAATATTTGATGTTAATGTGCTGAGGCGTGTTCAGTGTATAGGATTGTGCCGTAGAACTATAACCCACATTTCTGTGATTAAGAGTGTTCTCCATGTCGGGTCACACGCTGACAGTGATCACAGGTTGTGTAGCGTGTCCAGAAACGACTTTTCAACTCGCTCACGATTCCACAGCAACACTTTTCAAACTGGACTTCACAGCGAAGTGACTCTGGTGAGAGTTTCTCTGTGGACGTAAAAAACAAAGACGTGCAGAGAAACCTCCATCGCTCTGCTGCAGTCCCGTGTCCTCTGGGTACAGGCTGCATGTTCTGAGGATTTTTGTTTTGTTGAGCTCATAATTCAAGACAGACACGACGTCCCGAGCCAGAAAAGGTTTCACTCGGGCTTTTTAAGAGCAAACTGCAAAAAACTGTTGTTCTGCTGTGATGTGGACGGCGGCTCGGAGAAGTGACTCAATGTTTTGAGAAGAGCGCGTTCTGCTTTGATTTAATGTTCGTGTCCTTCATGCATGAGCTGCAGGACATCACGCCATCAATGGAGACATGAATGAAGACATGCAGAATATGTCACGATTAAATATGAACTAATAACTCCTCCTGCTGGCTTGAGACACACACATACACACACACACACACATAGGTCTTTACTGTTCACACAACAGATACGACTGCACAAATCAGGTATGGACGGATATAAACACAACAAAACTCCCAGGAACATAATGCATATTAAACAAAAAGATAGATTCAATTATTTTTAAATGCACATTAATGATCCTCATTAGCTTTCCATCTGTCTTCAACAGATTAGCTGCAGGATAAAACAGTTTTGTCGCACGATGTCGAAGTTTTGTCATCGGAGAAAGATGAGCTGAATTTAGAGAGCGTCCCAAACTGTCATGTATGGTGTTTTTAGTTTATATGCATATAAAACTTTATTTTCAGATGGATTTTCTCCCAGACATCTTATCCTGGCATTTTATTTTTTAATCACATTTCTGACCAACTTCGTTTAACTGGAAAACCTTCAGTTATTAACGCCAGGGTTGGTGATCCTGGAAAAGGAGCAGTCTACAATTAAAAACTAAATTGCTAACGATACGTCCCCTCCCATTGGCTCCTCTCATCAAAGCCACGCCCCCAAAACACACAAACGCGCTCTGACAGCTGCTGGAAGACGACTTTACTGACAGCGATGAACCAATCAAACGAAAGATTGTGTAGTGACAGTTCATCAGGTTTATTGTTGGATTATTATTTGATTCACTTTTGCATATGGTTTAAATTGGCTCTTATTCTTATGAGCAGCTTGACATATGGAGAGTTGACAACTATTTAGCACAGATTTCAGTTTCTGAGTCTAGAAGATCTCTGAGTCTGGATGTGAACTAGTTTATCGTTGTTTGTTCACGGAGCCTCGTTGTCTCCTGAAGTGTGGATCCTCACCTCTGAGGCCACAGTCACCGTCTGTCCACGCAGCGCTGCCCGGAGCTGGGACTTGCACGGTGGCATTGGGACCACCTAGTGCACGTCGAGCCCCCCACCCCCCGCCCTTTGAGGCCCTGAAGAAGGGGAGGCTGGGAAGTGAGCAACAGGCCAGAGGAGTGACACGCTCCGCGGCTCAGCTTCAGATCCAGAGCCAGCTCCCCTGCTGCGCTGCCACCCGACACAACCGGCTCAGTGACAGCAACGCTTACACGCCCACACGCTTCCTCTGTGTCGCCTGCCCGACTTACCCCCTGTGACACCCCCCCCCCTCCTTTGGCTCGTACCATCCTCCCTGCTGGGCGTCTTTTTACTGGACCACAAAGATGACAACTGGATCAATTATAGTTGAATTAAGTGTTGAAGGGGATTTTCTGCAGCTCAGAGGTTTAATTTCACTCCTCTACTGAATAACAATGTGTACATTAAACGTGACTGCTGCTTAACACTCAAACTAAGAAAGTGTAGACGCCTCGAAGCGTGGAAAAGGACGTTTTCTTCTTCCTGTTTCATATTTATTTTCCATATTAAATCTGCGTGGGCCTGCTCTGCCATATAATGGATTCCTACATCCTCCCGGGCTCCGTCTCCATCCCTCACGCCCCCCTGTGACCAATCCTTCTCTCGGTGAGAACGAGGAACCACTTATTGGATCTGAGGGGATATTCGGCAGGATGAATGGGGGAGAGGAGAACACCGACCACCACACGCCGGTCCCCACATGACCATAAACATCCCAGAGTTCTGTGTTTCCGCTCGGAGGAGAGAAAACCTGGGGATTCATCAATTGCAGTCGTCTCTTTGCACACTGTGTTTGTGATTGAGGCCGAACTCCCGGTCAGAGCGGGAGCATGAGAGCGTCCACAGGCGGAGGATTAAACCGCCGCTCGTGTGCTCCCCCATAACTCTTCCACTGTTTGTGCACATGTAGGCAGAAGCTGTTTTCAGACAGGAACTCACAGTTTGTCTTTCACACAAAAGGAAAAGGAAAAGCAGGAGATTCTCCCCTGAAATCTCCGGAGCCTTCATCACCAAAAGCTTTCTTTACATTTCCGTTTGTCTTCTACGTTCACGGCTCCTCTTTTTCATCCTGAGATATTTGACTTATTAAAAACATCATGACCACACCCACTTGCTCGCGGTGAATCTTCCAGAGAATCTTTTGCTCACATCTTATCATCAGGACAATCTCCGGAGTTTTGACTCAGGGGGACAGACGGGAGAAAGTCCAGCGTCTCCCACTCAGACATGTGGGTTCTCAGGTCCAGCCCCTCCACAGTGCACCGCCTGTTCCCATCCTATTGTCGTCTCGTGTCCAGCTCAGCTACCGTGGAGCCGATGACTCACGGCTCCTTCACACGCTCAGCACCACACAGCAGAAAGTGACTTCCTTCCTCTCCGATCATCAGACGCTTCCCTCTGGTCTCTGCAGACCTTCAGGGGCTGAGTGTGCCATGTGAACTCACACAGCTCGTGACCTGCTCACACGTGTGCATGTGGTTTATTTACACAGACAGTGAGACACAATTTCTCATGATAGTAAGTCAGAGATAGCACATCGTGTCTGGTTCCCACTCGGATCGGCAGCTGGGAAAGAGAATGACCTCAGGGCAGCGGGCCTGACGACCATGTCAGATTACACCGTGATGTACAACACGCCTGCAGAGCCTGGGGTCTGTTACAGCAGGTTTTTTTATGTTCAGCAGAGACAAGAGCAGATCTGAAAACAGCTAAACAATGGAGCCGTCACACGGAGCAGAGGGAAGAGGAAGATACAGAGGTGGCAACAGGGTCTGGTCAGGATTTCATTGGACTCTGGGTGGTGCACATTGTCTCTTGTTACGTTTAAGTTATAATCCTGAATTATTGATTGATTGCGGGGTTTAAGTCTCCAAAGTCTAACGTCATCAAACTAATGTCATCTTGTGTTATTGTTATGATTGAGAGACCAATCGAGGGCGAGGTTACATATCGTACATTTAAAAGAAACCAGGTCAGAATTGATGCAATAGAGATCTCGTGACGTAAAAGCAGATGAAGACTAAAGATTACCAAAACTATTAAACTGAAGAAAAGCTCCCTCCAGAGCCGCAGAAGACAAATTTATTATGCAATAGTTTCCGTGAGTAGTAAAAAGCCCCAGAGTGAATATCAAAAACAGCTGATGTTGTGATGAACGAGAGTGAAGTAGATTAAATGCAACAGTCCGGAGGGTGGAGTCACGTCGGTTTGATTGACGGAGGCTGAGGTTCGTCTCCATCAGTCCAGGGGATTTGTTTGAGTCATTAATACCGAGGTCAAGGGTCAGCGGGATCCTGCTCAGATCGCCGGCGGCAGGAAGAACCAAGCCTTTTCCTCCTCGGCTCAGTACCATGTCCTGGACGCCGCCTAGAAACCAGCAGGACAAACT
The DNA here is from genome assembly GCF_949316205.1 of Platichthys flesus. NCBI lineage: Eukaryota > Metazoa > Chordata > Actinopteri > Pleuronectiformes > Pleuronectidae > Platichthys > Platichthys flesus. The sequence continues at coordinate 2,427,415 of NC_084960.1, forward strand.
CTGGGATCAAAATGAAAACAGAAGTGAGAAAACATTCACAATGACCCCTCAGTGTTTCCAGAACTCCCATTACCCACCGTTCGATCCCGTCCTGAGAGCTGGGAGCTTCTCCTGAGGCGCTGCTCGTTAGATTTCCTCCATTGAGTTGAAAACCCACTTTGACCCACGCAGAACTGGAAAACTCCTCCACCGAACATGAATCTACTGTCATTAAACTATAGGGTTAAATCTTTGATGCATTCTAAAACCGCCCGGGAGAGATTCGTCTGACACGGGGATGTGGCTGGTTATAAATAGACCCTTGGAGAAAAGTGTAAAACAAAAGAAAGCACAATAAACATGCCAGAGGAATGATGGATTGTCACCTCAGGTTTATGATTTACGGCCGAGTGGCTCCTCGCCTCCTTTATTCCCCGAGCACGGGAGAACACAGCGGAGGAGCCGCGTGCCAGAGTGTTAAAATAACCTCTCCGCTCTGTGGGAAGGATTTGGACCTCGGCCCAACGCCGGCCGGGATCCAGCCCTGGAGCAACCAGGCCCCGTTTAGATGTTAGCACAGGTTCAGTCTGGAGAACATCAACTCTGACCACGAGCACAATTAGACCCGCGTTCATGTACTGTCAGGTTTTTACTGTAAATACAAGCAAAACTATTCAGGTCGGCCTCAAGCTGGTGATTACAGGGAGGGTAATAAAGTGTCAACATGCAAATCACTGCTATACAAAATGTACTCATAAGACACAAAGGGTAAGAAATACACAGTTATTTAGACGTAAGAAGTAATTGATAAACCACTAAAAATGATAAATGAACAGTTTAAGTTACAGACTTTATATAAAGATGGATGATATGACGGCTCTATAGGTCTTGAATCCTGCCTGAGTGGATCTGAGCTGCGTCTCTAGACTCAACTGAAATTAAAGGCTCCTCCAAATGTGTCCTTCCACCCTCCAGCAGCTAGGGGGCTCCATCAGGTGGATCCTCACCCGTCCAACACATCCCAGGATTCATTGCACTTCCGTTTGAGGTGTTGGAAGAATTGATTTTTAAAGGCAAGAACTCAACCAAACAGAAAATAGCCCACGTGTTAAAAACATTCTGACATTCTGGAAAGTGAGGACTCTTTGTTTAAAGTCTATGGTTGAAAACATTAAGGTTAATGTAGAACTTGTTAAGTCTGACCTGAAGTGAGACAACTGCGTCACATGAAAAAGGTGGAAGTCACTTCTTTACAACATGTTTGTGTGGAAGCAGTCGACCTTTCCACCCACAGTGAAACACTTCCCTTTCCAAACAGAACAGAGGGAACAGAATCTGCTCGTGGAGCTCGATGAACCTTTTCATCACCTCGCCCATAAACTGGAGGAAATAAAAAACTGAGGAAGGAAAAGGAGCAGCAGTTTCCACACCTACACTGAGAGAGAGAGAGAGAGAGAGAGAGAGAGAGAGAGAGAGAGAGAGAGAGAGAGAGAGAGAGAGAGAGAGTGCTGCAGTTCAGATAAAAACACAAACACCAGGAATTAATACGGTTTTATGAGATTATTACTCTAGAGAATGTTTTGGTTATAACCCCAGCAGGCATTTTAATTTACACATGCACACACACACACACACACACATACAGGAAAAAGGAAGTATTTCCTGGTCAACGCCCTGAGCTCCTGCCAACCAGTCACAGCAGGACCCTTCCTCCACCGATCCATTAGCTTGATGCTTTAATTGGTCGTTCTGACTCCGGCCTCGTTTCCTCCGGCGGCCGCTCGGGGAACAAACCTCACGTTTGACAAAGTGACTCGATTCAAGATTTGGCGAGAATATAAAATGTTTCACCGCTGACCCCTGACGTCGGGGGGGGGGGATCAGGTGCGAGAGAGGCCGTGAGAACAGAAAGAGAAACGACTACACAACACACAGACACACACACGCTTCCCTCTCCACCTCCTCTTTGTGTCCTTTCAGTGCCGGTTGCTGGTGTTTTCCCTTTTTCCCGGCGCCGCTGCTTTAATGAACGAGTTCCACGGCGAAGAAAGACAAGACAAATGGCCGATAGAAAGTGGGCGACGTGCAACAAAGATCCGGGGGGGGGGGGGAGGGGGACTGGTGCAATTACACAGCGTACGCTCCAACCAAGTGAACCAGCGGTCCACCCCCCCCCTCACGCCTCCGCTGGACCGCCTCCAACACGATGAGAAAAGGAGAAATGGGCTGAGATGTGCCGGCCATTATACTCTATAATTCATAAGAGAGGGCGTGTTATCACTGGCAGCAGCTCACAGCGGCTGTTTAGAGAGCGAGTGAATAGCTTCGGTCATTTCCGATTTCAAAATCAACAAATGCTGCCGGTAGGAAGACGGTGGAACTCTTTCTTCTCATGTGTGAAATGATTCAGATCAAACAGGGAACAGCTGCTTTCAGAGCTGCAGGGAACTCCTGAGAAACTCCTGATGTTCTCCAGAGCATGTGAGAACTGCAAGTGTCCAAAGTGACAGAGGCTCCGGACCTTCTCTGGAGGTTCTCCTGCCAAAGCCCGAGTTGAAACTCTGGATTATGTGAGAACAGAGCAGGAGATTCTCCAGAGGATTCACCACAGACCTGGTTGTTCGGACGTTCTCTGGAGTTCACGTCTGAAAAACAGCTGAACTGTCCTCAGCTGCTCCTGGATCTGCCTGAAACGAGGCTCGTAACCAGAAGTGATCGACTCCATATTAGATCTGCCGGCTCTCTCACCAATCATTGCTAGATCACATCTCTTCTCTTTGGTCTTCTTTTAGAGTTAAGGATTAATATTCCAGCAGAATTATGATATGAAATGTTACGTATTGCTGTTTCCCTGTTGTGCCTTTCACTTTGTAAAGCACTTTGGTCAACCAAGTGTTTTAAATTTGCACAGTAGAGCAGCCTGGTCGCTCTGCAGGCTGCTCCACTGTGCAGCAGAGCAGCCTGCAGAGCGACCAGAGCCCGGCTGAGTTGGTGGCTGTTTGTGTCACCGGGCAACCGAACGGTTTATGGGCAGTTACTTTTGGGGGGGGGGGGGGGGGGGGGGGGGGCTGATTGCTCAGCTAATTGATCTCCACCAGAGATCAAAGGGCCACGCTCATAAAGAGAGGGAACGCCCCCCCACCCACCCCCATGACATCAGTGCAGGCTGCATGGTGAGACGGGTGCATGCAAATCAACAGAGACACTTATTCCCAGTTTTTGGAGAGAGGCAGTGTGCAGAGCGAGGAGAGAAACCACACTTTCACACACACTAACACACACATTTACACAACTGCTAATAAAGCTCCACAACAAGCAAACGGATCCTATTAAGAGAATTCTGCTGTTGGAGCAGAGGGTGACGGAGGCCAGGAGACCACCTGGTTAGAGACATTACACAACAGAAATATGAACTGTGCCGCCTGGGAAGACTTTTGTAACCCCACATCCTCTGCAATAAAAAACAATTAAAAGAAAAAGGACATTTCCAATCCACAATGTTGTTTATTCTTAACGGCCGTGGGCAAATTCTTCCGGGGTCAGAGGTCAGACGTGGCTACAGATGCTGATGTCTTTAAGTACGTGGGCGTGATGTGAACTCAGGCTGTCGGGTTTAAAGAGGTCACACTCTGCTGCACCTTGATGCTTCACATGTGGGGGAATGGAACACAGAGCCATTATTTAAATATCATTTCATCTTATCGACATTGTATTTGCCACATTCAGGGAACAAGCAAAGTTCTGATCTTTGCACACATATTCAAAACTTTGTCTTTAAATTGATGCATTAATTAGTATCCCCTCAAATGACTCATGCAATTATTAAATTAACAGTAATGGAGTAAAGCTTTCATTCCATATAATCCTTGTTAAATGTTCCACCAAGACTTTTTCTGATCTTTCTCAATTTCCAGTCAGACTCCAGCTCCTGACATTTGGCTCTAGACTTTAATAAGACCAGTTTATACCCACACACACACACACACACACAGACACACACACACACACACTGACACACACACAGCGAGCAGCAGCGAGTCCCACAGACACAGCAGCGTGCTCAGACCTGGTCGACCTGGAAGAGGGAGATGGCTTCAGATAGCCTTTCATCCTGAGGACGGCTCAATTCATTAGCTCAGCTTGGCCCTTTCCCGTCTCTTATCTGGTCTCCGGGCACAAAATGGCCTCATGTGTGGTTTGGCAGGTCCTCGGGGCTGAAAGGTGAGCTGAGTGATGGCTCATTATGTTGCTGTGTGTGTGTGTGTGTGTCGTTACGGTCGCGGAGGAGACACAACTTCCCCACAGGGAACAAATTGGCCATGATGGCATCATTAGACTGATAACATCTGTCCCGATACAGGGCAGATGGGGCTCAGCGGCTTCGTCGACCTCTGGCCTGGACCTTCTTCAGTTTGGTCACTGAAGAAGGTTCAGTGTCGGTTTACTGTCTCAGGCTGTGGAGAGCTCACCTGTAGGGTTATAGAGGAACCTGTGAAGTCAGTTTCTATAGAAGTCTGAGAAGATAACTCGACTTCTCAGTTGATTTATAACGTCAGGAGTTTATGTCTCGATCTCTAGTTTTCAAGTCGTCTTTAAATCAACATGACTTATGGTCCATTTAGAGTCAAACAGTCAATGAAGCCCTGTCTGAACTGGGGGGCGTGGCTACGGTCTGACTGACAGCTAGTACCGTCCACAGAAGTTCTACACACTCGAAGTCTGAGTTTTGAAGAACATGTTGCTAAACAAAGAGCCTCTATGACCTTCGTTTGACTTTGTCCTCCCGTTGTCCATCATTAGAAGGAATAGGAAGTTCATCGATGGAGCGACTTGAGATGAAAGTCCACGAGCAGCAGCTCAGCTCAGAGACAAGTGCAGCTAAGACCTGCTTCTAATGTGCGTCTCATTAAAACCCTGTTCCAGCTCCTCGTGGTCCAGCTCAGATGTTTGTCTCCTTTAACTCGGCCGAAGAGGAAACTCTGCTTCACTTGTTCCTGTGACATCACGGTGAGCAGGTTGTTGACGAAGCTCCTCAGAGGTCATCGTCTGAACCTGCTCCAGATCAGAATCTCCACACTGGTTTTTTTCTCTCTTCCCCTTTCGCTGTTTACATTTCTTTGCCTCCAGTGAAACCATGAGAAGCCGAGCCAAGGGGGGGGGGGACTTGTAAAAGGATTCATCATCTGGAGAGAGCTGGTTGCTCAAGTCTTTGTTGTCGTCCTCGCCCTCATCAAATCCACAGCTGCTGCAGAGATGTGTGTGTGTGTGGGGGGGGGGGGGGGGGGGGGGGGGGGGCTGGAAGCAGCTGAAGGTGACGGATCGTGGCACTTTTATTTTTTTATGTTTGTGCGTTTGTCGGGCGGCGTCGGCTTCGATAACGATTGGTCTCAGCGCCGCGGCAGCTGATCCCACTTCTCTATGAAACTGGATTTACGACCACGATTAACAGGATTTTATTTGTGAGTTACTCTCCCGGCCTTCCAGATTTATAATGATATATCGATGAAGTCTGTTTGGACGCAGCACGCTGTGATTTACTGACTCGGAGTTCTGTCTCTATAATCATTACAACCACATCCAGAGCCTGAAGCACGATCACTGACTTATTCATTGCCTTATTAGCGAAGCTATACAGGCGGCGAAAGATTCAGTTATGACTTCATCCAGTGAAGCTCAGCAACGCTTCACATTACGACCCATGAATCAGAGAGTAATTACTTAATACTGAATATTCAGGGTTTGTAAAACCAGATACATGTACTGGGAAAGGAACGCAGGGACATTGGAGATCAGAGGAGAAATTATTCATCTCAAATGTATGATATACTTACAAAATACACTCTTTATAGAAATACAGTGTAAAAGGTGGATTTTTGTCTTTGATTGAAATTCAGAGAGGCTCAGAAAGAGAAAGAAACATTCAAGCAAATGTCAGAAACATTATAATGTCTCTTATGTTTGATTCAGGTAAATATATACGTTGAGATATTAGACGTGTACGAACTATAACTCAATAATATGGTTAAAATATTTATTGTCAGTTTTCACATCACTGCATCTGGTGATGAATAAGTATTTAATTAAAAAAAGAAAGTTTCTATTCTCATGTCAGACTCAACCCGACTTTTCTCCTGTCGTGATTTTAAATCTGGGCTGGAACGGTTACATTTCACATCACTGGTTTTTAACACTCTGTCAAAATATTATAATCCTCTATGATTTATCACGTGGAGGTTCGGGTCAGGATACCTCAGCCTCTGGATCCAGATCTAGACTGTGGCTCGCCTGTTAGTGAACTATCTGATAAAACACTGGGAAACTTAATATATCGAGGAAAATACAGATTTTGATGTCGACAGGTAAAGAGGCTTTGAAAATGTGTGAGGAATCTGAAAGTCCTGTAAAAAATATGCATCACCTTTCAGAAGTGTTACCTATGCTCTTTTAAATAGACACCTCATGTTTATTAATGAACTCCTGTGACACTTCAGAAACATCACCCACGTGCAACACAGGTGTTATGCAAGCATTGTGTAAGCTCTTTATGCAGCGAGACCTTTCAATCGAGTGGTGCAGCCTCAGCAGCGTGTGTGTGTCTGTGTGTGTGTGTGTGTCTACGTGTTTGTGAGGCCACAGATCTGCAGTAGCACAGATAATAAACACAACTCTGCTCCCTCCGCCAACAAACACAAACACACACACAGTCTAACTCACAGAGACATTTCCCAACAAACACAGATAGCGTCTGGAGGCTGAAACATCCCACTCTGCTAAACCAACTGTTGTCATGAGCCTCGTGATCTGTGACTGGTCGAACGCCGTCTTCCCCCCCGCTCCCCGGCCGTGATGAGACTTGAAGCCTGTTTGATTTGGACGCACGCACGTCATCGGCTCGTGATACAAGTGTCTGCGCGGGATTACACACAGCGAGAGAGTAATTGGTCCTGGATAAACAACAATTGTGCTGGAATCCCATCTCTCTGCATCTCTGAAGGAGCAGTGCATTCTTTTCAGTGCAGGTCACACACACAAACACAAGTCTTTCTCTCTCTCACACACACACACACACACTCGGTTACAGATCTGACACCTGTGGACAGAGCTGGTTAAATTCCTGCAGCTCGGAGTTCTTTAAAAACCGTCCATAACTGAATCTCATCAGAGACGCTGGCGTGCAGATGGCTGATTGTTTCTGAAGAGCGCTCGCCTCTGCAGACAGAGCGAATCACCACCTCCACCACCGAGCTGTGGGATGCGTGATTTCCATCCAGTATGCACACCCATCACGGCCTCCTCCTTCACTAAGCCTGATAGATGCCACTTGAGCATAAATAGATTGGAATAGCATCGCTCTGAGAGGCTCCTCCAAACCAAATGAAAGCCGAGTCGGGAGAGACACCTTGCTCCTCTGCATGTTTAAAAACACGGCGAGCTGCGGTTCTGCAGTACCCAGTACTTTATATGCATTTGTCTAGTATTCACACTCTGTCAGAATTACTGTGACGTCTCCTTTGCTTTTATTATTTCATGCAAAACTTGTTTTTCTACTTTCAAACAAACGGCTGCAGGTTAAATTCTGTAAAAATATCATCTGATATATTTAGTTTCTTTAGAATGAGTGGAGGAAACGTGCAGTTTTAACATTAGTCGTTTTATTATTACCATTATTCATTTGCTTTATTATATGATCAAATATATTATAATGGAACAATTACATTATCTTTAGCAGGTCAAGGTTTACCACAAGCAGGTCTATAGTTATAATTAATTACAGAGCCAGTCAGAGGTGAATGATCAGCAGTTCACAGCCGGTTGGTTCATAAAAAAGGAATTATTAATAATTTGATTTATTAAGAACAAATGAAGGGGCTTGAACAATTAGTTTTTTTAAAAGTCACTTATTAATAATGTTTAATAATCGTCTAAATAGATGAGTAATCGACAAAAGGTCAAAATGTGTGACTTCAAACACAAGTTAAGATCGTCACAGTTTCAGTTCACAATAGTTTCTTTCATACGACGCTGCAGTTTACAGTTTATAAATATTCTTTGAGTTGGAAAATGATAAATGACATCAGACATGTCCTGATTGAGCCGAAAATTTGAAATCTGTTGAAGTTTGCAGGAGTTGTAGTTTAATTGAGACGAACACGTTAGGAACACGTGTGACAGGCTGAGGGAGCGAGGGTCACCTGAGCCCAGACTTCACCTTCTCCGTCCCGTGCTGTGGTCGACGTGTGACAGATGCAGGAAAGGCCACCGGCAGCTGGTCGCTTATCAGCACCGGAGCTTTTGTCACCGCTCCGAGTGTGAGAGGAGAGCGAGGACGTGTGGAGGAGAGGGCACAGCGTCCATCAGGAGGGCCTGGGGACAGCTGGGCAGATAACGCTTAGTGATCACATGACTTGTTGTTCTGTTGTCGGTCTGAAAGGCGATGGTTAAAGCGCCGGCTGCCGTGTGGAGATCATCTGTCTCTGCACGTTTCAGGAGATGAAAGTTCAGAACCTGCATCGACTTTGTTTCCTGCTGAGAGCATTCCTACTCGTGAAAAGGCCTCTTTGCATTTCCCCCTCACACGTCTGCTAAGTGGAGATAACATCTGGGATAAGAAAGTAGTGGAGAGGGAAATGGAGGCGTGAGTGTGTGTGTGTGTCCGTGTGTGTGTGTGTGTGTGTGTGTGAGAGAGAGAGAGTTCTTCAAAGCTCGGTGTAGAGAGTGTTGAATCCACCCTGGGAGGGAAGTGAGGGAGATAAGCCTGTGACAGCTGCCAAACACAGAGGTGCTGTGTGTGTCTGTGTGTGTGCCCCCCCTCCATTCACAACGAGTGTGTCTGAATCCCCACCACCTGCCAGCTCCGGTCCCTGGTGGCAGGTGTGGGTGTGTTTGAACGTGATTCCAGCTCCAGATGAACGTGGAGCATGTGTGGATCTTATCTCCTGCATCTCGCCGCCCTCAGCGTTAAGACGCAGAGATTAGTGAAGCGTGAGGAACCGTGAGGTCTCGATTTGGCCTAATTGAAGGAATTTAATGTGATTTAAAAAAGCTAACACATCGTTAACACAAGCTCTACAACTTTTGTGTGGGAGCTCAATGCTTCCCTTCTGGGGGGAAACTAATTAGATGCCTTGTAATTTAAAAGAATAGCATTGACATTGCTGTTGTTGACCTGAATAAGAACAGGAGCGAGCCAACTAACTAACCAACTAACTAACCAGCTAACTAGCTAACTAACCAACTAACCAACTAACTAAGTAACTATGTAACTAACTAAATAAACTATTCCCTAGGATCAAACTCACTTAATGTTAATTAAAGTGATTAAAGCAAACCCTGGATTCACACTGAACTTTCTTTTCTTTCTTGGCTCGATTCCCATCCTTCCACAAAGTTCCGTACAAATCCGTTCATTCATTTTTTGCGTAACACAACTATGAAAGAATCATGATGTAATAAATAATGAGTTAACTTTTAATATGAGATTGTTATCTCACAGATTGCTGGATTTTTTTTAAATTTATTTGAATATCGAAACGATCCCATAAGACAAAACTTGGCGACGGCCTGAGATCCCAGCACCACATCATCAGTGCGTGAGGGACTCGAACCCCCGAGGTCAATATCAACGAGTGAAAATAGCAACGACAATAAATCACAGAGCGCAGCCGTCGCTCAGATGTGTGTGAGAGCGGAAGAGCCCTTTCCTGCCTGACATCACCGGGGGTCAGAGGTTAAATTCACAAGCAGGTGGCCGAGTGAAAGAGAGCCTGGACCCGGAGGTTTCCTGCAGCCGCTCCATTATTCTCCACCAAAGCTGCGCCATCTGGTTCAATAACCCGTTGTCCCGATTTGAAACTCACACCACACGGCTTCACCGTGTCCGGCCGCTAAACGCATGTTCTCAGGGTCTCTCACAAACTTATCTGAGGTTTGGAAACACCGTGAGCCGATAGTAAGCTCGTGTTTCCAAGATGTCAGCCTTTCAGGAGCTGAGAACAACAGCTCTGATCTCCACCTTGATGGTTTCACGAGGGTTTGTGGTTCCTCGGCTGACTGGGAACCGGTGTCACCATGCAGCCGGAGTGAAAACACCAGCTCAAGGGGGATTGTTTAAAATCCGAGAACTTCACCTATTTCTTCCCTTTATGTCCAGAATCGAGTTGTATTCATTGTGTGTGTGTCTGTGTCCGTGCAGCCTGCCACTGCAACCTGCACGCCCGCCGCTGCCGCTTCAACATGGAGCTGTACAAGCTGTCGGGCCGGAGGAGCGGCGGCGTCTGCCTCAACTGCCGCCACAACACAGCGGGACGCCACTGCCACTACTGCAAGGAGGGCTACTACCGGGACATGACCAAGTCCATCTCCCACCGCAGAGCCTGCAAAGGTCGGTGCAGACGACCAGAGCTTCATTTCTTTTACTGTTAAGAAAACAAATCCCCCCCTCAGTGTTGATTTGAACTATGAAGACACTGTTGTGAATATTTAATTGTTCATTTTTAAAATCTTTCATACACGTTCTTATTTTCTTTTTGGTTAAAGCAAAAGGTAAAAAAGCTGATTTTATTTTAAAGCACGTTTCCTTCCAGAGGAGATGAATTAGATTCAACTTTATTGTCATTGCACAGTACAAGTACATATCCATGAAAAAGTGCAAAAAAAGTCAGTAAATATGTAAATAAATAGGAAGTACAGTTAGAAATATAAATGGAATGTGAACAGTATTAAGAGGTAAGGTATGATATAAGAATGATGAATACACTATGAGCAAGATAAATATATAAATATGAATACACTATAGGTGGGATAATACAGGGGTAGAAAAAAACAAGTGTAGTGCAAATGTAAAAATGTTTAAAGGTGCAAATGTTCAGTGGCTGGAGGAGGGTGTGTGTGTGGGGGGGGGGGGTGCGGCTGCTATCATGTGTTTACTGTTAATGAATAAACACACTTTCTGTTTATTAGGTACATTCACAACAAAAGGAAAATGTCCGGACATTGATGGCAATTCTCATTTTTAGTGGCCGTGACAAGTTTATTTGCTAAAATGAATCTGAACCTCAACTTTATCTATCTTCTTAGCTTTAGATTCAACTCTTTCCTCTCAAGCTATAAAGTTGGGGAAAGTTTTTTTACGCTCACGTTTTTCTCTGAGCTCCGTTTCACATTTGAGGCCTTAAAGGAATTTTCTTAAGACAAAGGTTCACAGCTGTGATGGTGTCGGTGAGGTGACCCGTGCTGCTGCAGGTCCTCTGAGGAGCCTGACAACACAAACACAACACACAGAGCAGAGGTGTGAGCTGATCCACGCAGCGGAGCAGTGGAAACAACTCGCTAATCGTCCCTCACAACACAAACACACACACAGACACACACACACAGGTGTGAGCGCATTCATCAGGACCAAGCTGCTGAGGATTAATGTGCCTGGAGACAAAAGCTGAGCTCCTTCTGTCTCGCAGCTCCCGAGGGAATGAAGACGTCCTCCGACGCTCCGAGCAAACAAACTGCTGTCACTCAATCACTTTGTCCAAACACAAAATGTCCCGTAGATGCACAAAGTACACAACTTGTACACATTCCTGGGCCTGTATCGGGCTGTGACGTGTCTGAGAGGATCCGAACTCTATCAGTGAGAGCAGAGACGGATCAGTGTGGACATCTCTGTCCTGATCCCTCACCACACGCTGAAGACCACGAGGGACCATCGTGGTCTTCAGACACATCCACCGCTGAGCTGTGATTGGCTGCTGACAGGGTCCCGGTGATGCCGACCCCTCTGTGACTTTTCAAACTAAAACTTGACGAGCAGCGTTTTCAAACTTCTCCGCTCTATCGGCTCTGAAGCTCTGGAGGAGTTTGGACTCATATCTGAAGCAGAGTCAGTTTGTTTCTAAATTAAAACTCTTAGTGTGGATGAAGCCAGAGGTTTCTAGCTTCCCACGTCCCTGCAAAGGCCCCCCCCCCCCCAAGCCATTCCACGCCCTCCACCCCCGTCACTCCTCGCACCCGGCTCGTTGCTCGGGAATCGAACCCAAACCTTCTGATGCCTGTTTCCTCCTCAGGTGACAGAAGCTACAAACCACTTTATTTATTGTTCCGATCAGAAACATCCATCCCCCTCTGCTGTTGTTGGACAGGAAACACAAACACCGTGCCAACACAGCCCGGGAGGAAGTGTGCATTCATTCCTCAGCGCCCCCCCCCCCCCCACCCACCCCCTTCACGTCTCAACACAATGGCCTCTCAACGATTCGCCTAATAGTTTAAGCTTTAATGAAAAAAAAATGTCTCCTATACATCTCCAGTGGCACAGAGTGGAATGTCTCATGCTTTACAACTTCACCCCTCATCAGGCATAATGTAAACAACCCCCCCCCCCCCCCCCCGCCCCTAACAGTTTGTTTTCCTGCCTTGCATGTTTGGCAGTGGAAGCGACTCCATAGAGATGAAGCTGCATGTGCATGGTTGGTTGCACAGCACCCTCCCCCCCCACCCCCCCCGGGACCCCTTAGCAAACATTCAGCTCCAGTGCCCCCCCCCCCCCCCCCCCCGACCCGCTGCAGGTTGAAATTAATTTATGTGTCCAGGTTGTAGCCCAGTTCCGTCCTGACCTGTCGTTCGCTCTCTGATGATAAATAGTCCAATCACATGACGTGTACATAAAATAAATATAATCAAGGAGAACGAAGTCATAACGATTTTCATTATTTTAAAAACGGTGAAATTATCGTTAACATAAACCAGAGCCTTGGAAATAACCACTTCTCATGTTGATCCAATGTTTTTATGCCTCATGCTTCTCCCTGGAACCTGTCAATCAAATCCTTTGTCTGAAATATTACCGTCCTGATCCGAGTGGAGTGAGCTGCTCGACACGCTGATAAGAATCTAATCAAGACTGATTCTGGATCCAGGAATTTATATTTTGTTTCTCAGACAATAATTCATCCGAGTTTTGATGGAAAAAATATGTGGGCGTGTTTACGGGACTGATATTTATGAGTTTGTGTCATTTAACTCAGATCAAATTAAAACTCTGTATCTAGGGGTTTTAAAAAGCGTTTTTAGAAGTGAACAACATAGTGACACTGAATTCTTAAATTGAATCCTCATAACTTTCACTGTTTTGATTTAATGAGAAAGTCGTTGTGCTAATGAAGCTCAAATAAACTCAAACTACAAGTCCCTCCGACCTCAGCTGGACCACTTCAAGCTCATTTCACACAACTGCTGGTACGTTTAGCACATGCAGGGCTAATAGGGAGGCTGGGCTTCCACTTCAAACACGGGCTTTATGGTGCATGTTTGGCAGAGCAAACACACACACACACACACACATACACAGAGGGAACAAATTTCTCACATTTAACTTGTGATCCTCCCAAATAACAGCATACTTGGACTTTGAAGCCGCTCCACTCGTCCATTAATAGGAATCATTATTCAGGGGAGTATTGTGCGAGGAGCTATTTGCCAAAAAGCTTTAGATCGGGAAGCGAATCTGAAAAGCACACAACGTCTGATCCCCACGCTGCAGACGACACAAAGACGACTCCCAAGAAGCTCACACACACACACACACACACACACACACACACAAACACACACAGCCAAGCGATACTGAACAGCGAGAGTTAAATACTATAATTAATCAAGTTATTTACTCTTTCCAGAGCAGCCCTAATAAAGACTGGTCATTATGGGTGGAGCGGTGCAGTTTGATTGAGGTTTTTTCTCCTGGTCCAGGGCCCAGTTCTCCATCTGCGATGTTCTGGAAGGGAAACAGAGCCCACACTAATGTGGAGGATTTCTCACTCGCTTTTTATTAGTGCTTGGATAGATTCTTTTTTATTGTATGGAATATGTAGAGTCAGCAGAGGACACGGCAGACACACACTGGAGGCATTTGAAAGCTGATATTTGTTTTGTGAAGTGACCACAAGTTGTTTACTTGATGGATCTGTGCTGTTTTTGTTTATTTTGCCTACACAGCATGTGACTGTCACCCGGTGGGAGCGGCGGGGAAGACGTGTAACCAGACGACGGGTCAGTGCCCCTGCAAGGACGGGGTGACGGGGATCACCTGCAACCGATGTGCCAAAGGTTACCAGCAGAGCCGCTCGCCCATCGCTCCCTGCATCAGTAAGAACCACTCACCATTTATATGCTTTATACTTTTGTTAAAAGTCCCCATTACAACTGCAGGTCTGAGTGTTTATAAAGCAAGAAAGTCACAACCTTCTCCTCCATGTTAGTGGATGAGACACGAACCAAACAAACAAATTCAAGGACACGTAAAATACACTTTCCTCAGAGTGGGCTTCTGTCGCCTTCGCTAGTAAATTATGTTTCTGGTCAAGTGCTCAGTCTTTCCAGTAAGTTTTTAATTAGTTATCTGATGCTATATAAACAGGGTGAAAGCCATGACATGCCTGAGACTCGCAATTGGTCAAATGCAGGTAGGGGGCGGGACCACATGGCGTCCTCCTGATTTGGTTTCTTTTGTAGATCGTGGAAGGAAGCGGAGACGTGTTCTCCATCTTTTTAAAAACAGAGTTTACAAAATATTTAAGTGTATTTACTCTGCAGCCACCAGCATCTCCTAATTGTGGGGGATTCCATTTCAAATGAATCGATTGCAGCCCGGCCCCAGTGCCAAGCGCGCTCGGCCAAATCCTGCAGCTCGGATTCAAGCTCCACCCGCGATACCCAATCTGATAATTACCACAGGACAAGACCTGAAAAGGACAGGACACGTTGTCGTGCGTGAATTCATGGCTCGCGCTCATCTCGTGTTATTTTTATTCCCCTGGTCCATTATTTCGGATAGATGTTTGGCTGTTTAAACCAGAGCCTGGATAAACAGACCATTACAGCTTGCCTAACATGGCCTTGTGTGCCTTCAACACCGTTAACGGCCCGTCTCACAATAAATCCCCAGAATGAGTCCAAGGGAATGATGGCTGATATGTTTATTGGCTGTATCTGCTGCCTGCAGACTCCAGGCGCTCGGCAATAAACGCCAGCGCCTCACAGAGACAGAGATGCGTCGCTATAGAAGCTGTGAGCGTCGAGTGGTCGGCTGGCAGCGGCAGATAAGATAAAAGTCTGGGAGGTCATGCACACACACACACACACACACACACACACACACACACAACAATCGCCCACTGTGTTACTGGGGCTTTGGTTCTGATAGATGGAAATGAGACGGGGAATGGGAGTGATGCGTTTGGCTGGAAACCACCAGGATCATTTAAAAAGCCTGTGAAGCTGCTGGAGCGGGATTTCTTTTCATTTTGTTGGTGTAAAAAGCAGGAAATGGGCTTTTTAAAGAGCAGAATACATTTGGTTTCTCATATATTTTTGGTTTTAATAGTACGATATTAAATATTCCTGCTCTCTGCCTCCCTGCCAGCTCCGACTTTCACAAGACTGCCGGCTTTGGCTCTCCCCGACTGTAACACATGCACCACAATGAGGAGGGAACAAGGCATTAACAGGAAACTCACTTTCCTGCTTGTTTTTCCACAAATCAGTGTCATTAACAGGACATTGTATGAAAGTATATTTCATATGTGCTCTGAGGGTATGCACATATATGCTCAGGGGTCTAACTTCGCTCTAGAAGTGGAGTTCTGTGTTTTTTATGGGTCACTTTCTTCTCATTGTAAAACGATGAAAAGGTGAAATATGTGTTTATTCCTCTTTGTCTCAGAGATCCCAGTTGCATCTCCCACAGTGACGTACAGCAGCTACGAGGAGCCGTCAGGTGAGAAACACACAAAACCACAAAACACACAACAACACCTTTTGTATTTGATTCTATCTTCTCTTTCGTACACACACACTTACACAAAGATTTACACATGTTTTTCCATCCTCTCATTGCTGCACACGTCAATCAACACTGAACACACATCAGTGAGGTCTGAGCGCCGCTGATGTAAATGCCAGATATTTTGCCAGTGCTCCCTGTGGCCTCGTTGCCAGTATTCCCAGTCTGCCCTGCAGCCTCCCCGGGGCTGCAGCCCTAATCAGATTACATGCTTCATTTGCACCAGTTTGTATTTCAATCAAGTCTGGCTGCACCAGCAGAGGAGCGCCGCCCGGCCCCGGTGCTCCAGTGCTCTGACATGTGCCACAGACATATGTACCTGCTGGTTTCTAACTGTTAATGGTTCATGCACGTTATCGCCCAGGAGCACGATAAACAAACCAGTTCATTCATTCACAGACAGTCACCATGATCCAGGCTCGTGTGTGAATGGGCTGACTCACTCCTGGTCGTCCATCAGCGGCTGACGCGAGTGGCGCCACTGACTCGACCGAGCTTTGTTGTGGGTCCCACTCTCTGCTGCCGGGGCTGCGAGGAGTTTGGACCCCCGTCAGAAACTCCACACAGACACCACCCTCCAAATTAGCAGCCGTGTGGTCCCCGGGGCCCCCGCAGAAAGAACGTGGCACCGCCGCCGGGGACACACAAAGGGGGCGTTTGTCCTCCCAGCAGGAGATTGGACCTTAATGAGAGCACTGGGTGTAATGGCCCAATGCGGAGATTGCGCTCCGGGGGTAATGGGCAACGTCAGCTATCAAAGAGAGCTATGATGAAGGCCCCCAGGGGCCAGTGGGAGATAAAGCACCCCCCCGCCCTCACCACTTCATTTACATGGAAATCAGGCGTGCTCGATATGGACTCGTCAAATTCATTTACTTTGGGATTTCCTCTTTTCTCATTTCTCCCGCCACCGCAGAAAAAGCAGCCGGGCATTCCAGCAGAAACGCTTTCTCTGCATTCGATCCTCATCCCACGTCCCACAACGCTCCTTTTTTTTTTAGAGAGGGAGGAGAGGGGCGTTTTTTTCTTCCTCCATCATTACCCAGGCAACCTCATTCACACGGGGTATAATGGGGAAGAAAGGGGACGACTGGACAGAGGGCTGGAAGAAATAATGAAGTTTGTCCATATTCAGGGAAGCTGAAAGGTCCCCTCTCTCTCTCCACTGCCCCCTCCTTTCCCGTCAGACTGCCCAGCCCAGCTTTCCCACCCCCCCCCCTAGAAAAGAGCACAAGGCTTATTTTACTCTGGGAGAAGGTGGCGTGTGGGGGGGGGGGGGGGGGGGGGGGGCAACACTCGCAGATGATCTGGTTCCAATTTGTGTCAGTCAGTGGAAAGTGGAGGGAACAAATGATTTCAGTTTTCGGTTGTGGCCCCTGGTGCCACCGCCGCCTCGCTCATAGGTGTGAGGCCCCGGTGGCAAAGCGGCGGCGGTGGCCATCGATAGATCCCTTCAGCACGCAGGTACACACACACTGGTGTGAACGGAACCCTGCAGACACACTAATCATAAGTCTGTGGGCTTCTTTCTACGAGCGAGCGGCCCCTGCTGATTTTCTGGTGTAGGTCACAAGCTAATTCCCCCCCCCCCCCCTCGACCTTCTTCTGTGCGGGAGTGACCTCCAGATCGCACAATGCGTGCCAGCACAGTGACGAGGCAGCCGGCTGCGGTGGAAATGTTGGGAGGAGTGTAGTGGAAGTGTGTTGACAGACACAGGAGGATGTGTGTCAGCCTGAAGCCATTTCACCATGGCACTTTGAAGGCATCTTTAAAACCCCCGGGGGCAACGAGGCCCATCCAGCTGGAGTCTGGCCCGATGATACTGAAACACACTTGTGGTGTTGCACGGTGAAATTTGCCATCTGACTCTTTCTCCTCCCCCTCCCTTCTTTCTTTCTTTCCAGCAGATTGTGAATCACACTGCAAAGCTTCCAAGGGAAAGATGAAGATCACCATGAAGAAGTATTGTAAAAAAGACTACGGTGAGTGAGTCCAGTTCTCAGGAATGTGCAGCCAGCGGTCAGGAGGTCACATGTCTCCATTAATCAGATGCCGACCCACACCCCGGGGCTGCGCTCCAGGTTCTATTGACAGCTGACGTGCACAGCCTCAGGTCACCTCCACTAGAACAGAGTTTCATATGAGAACATACGTTTCTCTCTCTCTTTGAAAACAGAGGATCTATAAACTGCTTTTCTTTCTCTCTTTTGAATCCCTCGAGTTACAGGTGTTTTCAAAACACATCTTTCTTTTCTGCTATCAAGCAACTTCACGAGCTGTCGTGTTGCAAATGCCCACGAATAACATTCAGCCTGGGTCAATAAATAATAATAATCTATTTATACAAGACAACCAAGGCTGCAGAGTTAGGAAACAAGAATAAAAATACAACAAGGACAGAAAATAATAAGCAGGGAATAAAGAAACCATCCTGGAGGATCTCAGGAGAGAATGAGAAACATCCATATTTCTTCAATTTAGCTTTAAAGCCACTGAACTGGTAAAGTTTGGAAATGCTACTGGGCCAGTTTTAGTTTGAAAACTCCGGGTCAGAAACGTTGTCGTTTGGAAATGATGACACACACAACCGCTTGCTGATGAAAAATAACGCACAAAATGTTCCCAAACCAAAAAGCTACAAGAACACATTAAATCATAAGAAGAAAATCTGGGTAAATGTGGTTTATTGACTCTTTCCATTCGTCCCAGTTACTCAATTAGGACACACCCGGAATGAATGCAGTTCATCTCAGGATCTTTTTGGATTTGTGTTGCTCAATTATATTGAATAAAATGAAAAACCCGTGTGCACCTTCCAGCCCTGCAGAGCATGTACGCGTCCGACCGCTCGGCCTCTGGCACGCGCGTCAGAAGTGATAAGAGAAGCCAAAACACACAGGAGTCACATTAAGTTGTCAGTGAATCAACAGAACGAGTGATGCAGCTGAAACACGCCCAGCGAGGTGAACACATATCATGTTCCTGGATTCAAATATGAAGTGGAACCAGTCAGCAGCTTGGAACCAGAGGGAAGTTTGATGTTGATGATCAATTATCAATTATAAGGATCGATTGTCTGTCAACGAGAAACCACAGCGATAGAAGTGAGATGTGTTTAAATCCCACAGGGGAGAAGGAGAACTCTGCCCGACTGGAGGTTCCACATTCATCCACAAGTGATCCAACTGGTTTCTGCACCATTAATCACAGAGATGTCATTTATCTGTTATCGATGGATCCACACACCGACACACACACAAAGAAATATGAGGCAGGTCCAGAACACAAGCACTCTCCTCTCAGCCGAAAGGACAACCAGGACGTTTTCAGACAGGAAGTCCAGAGAATGTCCGTTGCCGTTTTCCCACATGGGCTCAGTCGGACATTCTCCAGAGTTTTTACCAGAAGAAACTCCGGAGAAAGTCCAACGCCCGTCATTCACCCACTGAGGAGATTATCCAGAGTTTAAGAATCCATCTCTGGAGGGAATCTGCATTTTTCTTCTTCTACATTTTAGAGGCGGTATCGTTAATAACTTGAAGAATAAAGTTGATGTAAATCTGATCCCGAGCCAGTCCCAGTGAAGCCCTCGTCACTCTGCTGTGATTCTTTCAGCTCCTCTCATGTTGATGCATTTCACTCCAACTCATCACCAGTGAAACCTCATCAGCCGCCTGTCAGCAAACCAGCTCCGTGCACTTTGAGCCGCGTCCAGCAGAACAACGGCCAGATGGATTTGATCCCCGCTCTAAAAGTTGAGTAAATACTAATTCAGGCCATTTGTTACGTTTTGCTCGGAATCCAAAATTCAGCGATTATTCATTTTCCCACCGACTTGAGTCTCCCTCACCGGAGCCGAGGGCGAGCGAGCGTCTGTAAATCAGTCGGGTGGATTCGAGCAGCGGGGGGGGGGGTTCCTCTGTAGTTTCCTCCGGACGGCCGCCACCAGCGCTCCGCGTCCGCTCCCCCCCCCCCTCCCCCCGCATCGCTCTGATTGGTCTCTCAGGCCTGTCGCCCGTCTTTGTGGGTCTTCAGAGTCTCGCCTCTGTTCTTCTGGGGGCCACAACCCCGATGTGTGAGTGCTGGTGCCGGCCCCCAGGGGTCACGGGAAGGGGGCCCCTCTGTTTAAACACAGTTGTGCACTCTGCCGGCACCGAGCATTCCTCGGGGGGGCAAACAGGTGGTGAATTAGGTCGACGGTGACGGATTGCCCCCCCCCCCCCCCCCCCGGAGAAAAAGAAATATGTTTTGTTTATTCAATTTTTGTTTTTCATCGCTGCCGTAGCTCCGGAGACGGGGGACACAAAGGCCCCCCCCCCCCTCTGCACACACGTACCCTCCCTCTCGCTGCCACCAGGAGGACAATGAATCAAAGGGCCGCGTGTTTACCGACGCTCCGGGGTGCTGCTCAAAGGCAGAGCGCCCCGAGCCCCCCCCCCCCCCCGGCCTCCCCTCGGTGCTCACCCGAGGGCTGCAGGTCCCTGATCATTCACTCAGCTGATAACCAGAGGGGACAGGGGCCTCAGAGCGGTAATTAAGCGAGCTCTAATTTCATTAGCCCCGGCTTGTTGGTGGCATGCTGTGTCAAGCTGCAGCACACTGCCCACAGAAGATAAACCCAGTGGGAAGTCTGGCTCTGGTCGAGGCTCAGCTGGCAGCCATTGTGCTGCAGCAGGATCATCTGACACTTATCTCCTCTCCTTCACGGTCGCTCTCACCAAACACCGTGCACCGCTTCCTAATAGATGGTTTGACCCCCGGGCGCTCTGTGTCTGTTTAGCTCCGACCGAGCGGCACAAGGTGTGTGTGTGTCTGTGTGTTTGTGTGTGTTTAAATACTCAGAGTACAGACTGAGAACACACTCGAGAGAGAAGCGAGACTGTGGCTGGACGCCGCCGCCGAGAGGAGAGCTCTATCTCCTCTGGATTCTCACGCTGAGAAGTTGGATGGAGCTCTGGGAGCAGAACCCGGATCGCTCATGAGGTCGGAAACACATCCTGATTCTTCTGGAACTTTCTCTGTGGCTGGGAAGACAAATAGTGGAACCCCCCCCCCCCCCCCCCGCCCTCCACTGCACACAAGCCCCCTCCTCACACACCCTTTATGTGTGTGGATGAAGGAGAGGGCTGCGATGAATGGC
Organism: Platichthys flesus; assembly: GCF_949316205.1. NCBI lineage: Eukaryota > Metazoa > Chordata > Actinopteri > Pleuronectiformes > Pleuronectidae > Platichthys > Platichthys flesus. The sequence goes on from NC_084960.1 coordinate 2,448,370, forward strand.
GGGGCTGTGAGAGCTCGTTCTCCTCAGCACAACAAACCGTCTTTCACGCCATGCATTGACACACACACACACACACACACACACACACACTCAAGCGCCCCGCTCCTCCGGTTCTCCTCGTTCTTGGCGGAGGAGCGGGATGACTGATGGACGCCGAAAGTGATCATGTTCAGCCAGGAAGGCAAAGAAAAGGCTAACGCACCGAGGATATCAGAATCACACAATGGGAAGAAAAAGCTCTTTCGGGAAACAGAGTTATCAAACTTTACGTGGAAGTTAAATATTGAACATCCGCACAAACTTTATCTGACAACACAAATCTCTGGGGCATTCAGGGAGAAACTTGCTTGAGTTCTGAGGTTTTGGGTTTTAGGGGTTCTGACATGTAGCCCCACCGGAGAATGTCAGGAGTTTATCCGGAGTCTGAAAGCAGTTTATGCATATCAGCATTTAATAATGGAAGGAAATAGAGGTTGGATATTAATATCACACTTGTTCCCTGACAGTTTATGATCCTCACGTGTTAGCCGATAACAGAAAAGCATTAAAAGAGTTGAACGCAGAAGACAAATAGGTAAATATAAGATTTGTCCCGGGGCATCACAAGTGTTTCCCATCATCTAATCCCGTCGTCTTTAGATTCAATCTCCCAGTTTGTAAGTGAACACCCCCCTGAAAGTTAATAGCACATTCCAGAGTAAACCCACTTCACCTCAAGTGCAGATTAGCTCCGTGGCTGCTGAGCTGTTTACCTCTTGTTCCGATCAGGGTGACGGAGTAATAGCGGCTTCGTCGGGGGGGGGGAGCTTTACTCATTTCCTCATATTAAAATATCTGCGATAGTTCCCAGGTTCAGGGTGAAGGAGCCCGAGGTGGTCGGTGCTCAGATGTTCACATGATCAACCCACTGGAGAGGATCTCACTCCGTTTGCAGATGTGTTCCTTTTGCCATTTTTCTTTTTGCAAATAAATAACGCAGCGTCCGACACAAAACAAGTTCTCTGCCTTCCTCTGGGCTTTAGTCTCAAAGTTCTCCACTCGAAGCCTTTGTGTTTGTGAGCTATGGCAACGGCTGCAGTAAAAAAGGAGAATGTTTCAGAGGAAAGGTCAAAGGTCACAGATGAGGGGAGCAGATTCTGGATCAGGCTCAAACAGCTGCTTCTTTACAACGTGTTGGCATCACTGAATACCTAACTCCGAAGAAAACAGTTTGATTAGATCGTCTCACGAGTTGCTTGAACCCTTCATTCATATCTCAGAGAATATGATATATTATATAACGTCCACTATGTCAAATACGTCAGACTTTTTAATTTAATATATTCAGGTTAAGATAAACATGTTTAAATGGCAGCGTCTGATTCAGACTCTTGTCTTAATCGGTTAAATGAACTCCAGCTTTGTCTTACATAAGAAAGGTTTCCTCATGCATCCCTGGAAGTTTCAGCTTCATCATTTATATCCAAATGTTTCAAAAAATGTTTGCATTAATGCTCATTTTTCAAACTGTCACTTATCCTCAGCCTTTTCACCATTTCTCCGTCTCCCCTAATTGTCTTTTTCAACAATATCCCCTCTCCTTTTATCTAACCACTGCATTTAGAATTCTCTGATCAGGGGCCAACGCTCTCAGTCTCACCATGTGTTGTTCAGGTATTGATTCAACATGTGGAGAACGTTACCCTGCAGAACAACCAGTGTGGCACAGGAGGTCCAGCAAACAACGTCTCATTAGGAACCACTTCTTTATGACATGAAGGAGATTTAACCCAGTTTTCTCTTTCTGTTCTCCACCCACCAGCTGTTCAAGTGCACGTTCTGAAAGGAGACAAAGCGGGCGAGTGGTGGAAGTTCACGGTCAACATCATCTCCGTGTACAAGCAGGGCGAGCACCGCATCCGCCGCGGGGACCAGCTGCTGTGGGTGCGCGCCAAGGACGTGGCCTGCAAGTGCCCCAAGATCAAGCCCGGGAGGAAGTACCTGCTCCTGGGCACGGACGAGGACGACTCCCCCGGGCAGGGTGGCGTGGTGGCGGACAAGGGGAGCCTGCTCATCCCCTGGAAGGACCTGTGGGGCCGCCGGCTCAGGAAGTTCCAGCAGCGCGACAAGAGGGGGAAGTGCTAGAAGCAGCTGGGGAGGGGAGAGAGAGAGGGAGGCTTGAGGGAGAGGTGGAGGCAAAGAGAACGCCTCCATACTGGGATGGATGCAAGGAGGAGGAGGATGAGGAGGAGGAGGAGGAGGAGAGGATGGATGGGTTAAACAAATTAACTGGAAGAATAAAAGATGGAGAGAGACACAGGTGAGGAGAAGGAGAGATGGGGAGCGACTGAGTGCTGCTGCTCTGAGCTGGAGCGAAGAGATTAGATTGTTTTTGTTTTTTTAGGAACTTTTGTGAAGGAGCTCATTCTACAACTTTCTGTTTTTTCGTCTCTCAAGGTTTTTATTTTGTCGTGTAATTGCAGAGTTTGCACCTAATATTACAGATATGTCACATCCGGACTATTTCACCCCACCATGCTGTCCCCCCCCTCCATCGGTTGTTCTAGAGAGCGTCTACTGTATCTCCCTCTTTGTGTCTTCAGAGGATCCAACTCCACCGTCCTGTGTCCAGGAGGAGTCACGGCACCGCGGGGACTCCAGGCACGTTTGAGCAGCTGCTGCTGAAACCTGCCGAACTATGGAGAAACTTTTTCAGCAGCTGAAAGTGATAAAATTGTGAAATTGTTTGAAACTGTGGTCGGGGAATTGAACTGAGAACCCTCTGCTCATACAAGCTGTTTTCAGACGTGTACGCACAAATGGCTCCAGACTTTCTCCAGAGTTTAACTTTCACTCGGACGTTCTCCTTAGTTCCTACTTGGAGAAGCTCCTCAGCCGCTCTGGAGAAGCTCCTCAGCTCCTCTGGAGAAGCTCCTCAGCCCCTCTGGAGAACGTCCGGAGCTCAGTGCAGGTCTGAACGCAGCTTGTGTGAGTGTTACCTCCGTGGTGTGGGAACAAAAAAATGCCATAAAACGATCCTCTCCTCATTCTGTACAATGAAATATTTACATGGAAGTATCGATGTATCCGCAGCATGTTGTGGTTGTGACCTCTGCAATGTAAAGTAACCATATGTGCATACCTAGACATTTATAGTAGATGGTGCCGTAGCATCAGCGTAGAGTAGACGTGTCAACCATGCACTTATTTTTACTAGTCAGAACTTTCTTTTTTTTAGAACATATGAGATATGTTCACTGTTATGTTTAGCGTGGCGTCCAAAAAGAAAGGGAACCTGTACAGACACACACTCATCTCACACATGTCTGTTCTACACAAGAAAGAGACGTCTCACAAACACGAAGGAAAAGCCACGACACACACACAGCGAGGAAAGTAACTCATTTGGCTTTTGCATTCACGTTGTGGCATTTGAAGCTTTGTCGTCACTTTTGCAGTTGTGTTGTGGCTTTTGTTGTGTTCCTGTGGCGCTCGTGCTACACAGCTACACACGACTCAGATTAAAAACAAATAAGTGCAAGTCGGATGTCGCAAATATCTGCAGGTGAGTGTTGGTGAAGTCTCACTTTATTAATTAAAAGGGAGATATATACCTATCACAGCAGATCCTCAAAACCACTGACACGCTGCATGCTCACTATTTACTGTTGCTGCCTAACAACCCTTGTGAATCATGTACACACTTTTATTTGTATTCAGTTTTCAGTGTAGTGGGACGAGAACCTGTGGAGCGATGTTTATCACGTGTTTATCTTTGACGACTGGATCCCACTGTCAAGACTCGGTACTCGACAAAGAGGCATGAGCGAGTGTCTACGTGTTATAAAGCTGTATAGTGTTACTTTTTGTGTTGTTGTTAAACATTAACTAGATGATCTCCATGTGAACTTAACCAGACTCGTTAAACACACTACAAGCTTAACAAATGGAACAACAAAATAAATGAATGACAGAGAAATCAAAACGTCACGTTTACTTTAGTATGTGCACCGGGAGGATCACACACACACACACACACAGACACACAGTACACTGAAACTTATGCAGGACCACACATGTTACACAAACACACACTCTGTGCATCACACTGTTTGTATCTCAGATTTACAACCTGCTAATAAAACCTCTGCCAACACATCTGTGCCGACACATTTCAACTGGATTTGCAGGCGTTTGCATAAAAGGTACTCCAGCCCCCCCCCCCCCCCCCCCCTCCTCCTCTGTTCTCCATAAAATCTTATACCTGAATAATTATCTGCTCATGTTTATACATGGCTTGTAAATGTTGTTTAGCAGTGTCCATTGCAAATGGTTGTGTACTGTCCTGTAATACTAATATATTATGTTTATCACAAATGAATATATTTAATGACACATGAAACAAATGTGGCTTTTGTGTATTTTTTTTTTCTTTCTCTTTTTTCGGGGGAGACTGATCATTTTGTACTTTTTGCATCGAGTTGTTAGTCGGCTGTAATGAAACGTATCGAGAAGTGTTTGGCTCTTTGAACGGCCGGATAGAAGTGACCATTAATTCATCTGAAATAAAATGTGTAAAAACAAAGTGACGAGGATCCAGCAGAGATTTATTTATATTTTTGTTATAAGTTCTTTTCTTCCTGTCGTCTGTAATAAGGTCCGATACACAACATCACTCATTCTGTCTCACAACTGTTCTGCTCTTGTGCATTAACACAATAACTCAGCAGCGTATGAAACAGTTATATACAAATATAATAGTTAAATACTGAAATATCTGATTCCAGATTTGTCTGAATAGAGATTTTCGTTATCAGCCATAATATTTTAACCATCCACGGTAGAATTACGAGATAGTAAAACGATTTTATATTTTCCTGTAGAAGCTAAAAGTCTCAATCATTTCAACTTTGTTTGCAGAAAAAACGTGTTTTATTCGTGACGTCACCTACACGCCATTACCCAGAATCCTCAGGTGTAATAGATGTTAAATTCAATAAGAAGCAGCAACAGGAAGTCACGATGGTTTATGGGATTTGTAGTTTCTTCATAATTGTTTATGGACTGTTACTTGTATCTTTGCGGTTTTTCCCATATTTTTAATGCCCCGAATCAAATGTTTTATGGTCGAGATTCTTCTGGAAGCTGCTCGGCCGGGTTCCAAATAGAAACTTTCTTCTGGAAAGTCAACGGAGAAAATGGAAGGGGGACATTTCGATTCTAAAAGTGGGTGTTAACTATTAATAACAAGGATTAAACATTATGATCAAATACTGGGAAACAAGGTTATTTGGGATTAAACTGACGATTAAGTCTATTCACTTGAACATGGGGGATGAGGGCTGTGAAATAAACTCGTCTCTTTTCTACTCACTGCAAATATGTTGTCGTTAAACGCGTATGTTGAAGTTGTACATTTTTTCCACACATACCTTTGACTCCGCTTCATGAAATACCAGCTGAGTCTGTCGGCCATTTGTCTTTACTCTCTGTTTATTTAATATTTACTGGATGATTTGAAAAAGCACTAAAAAGGGAAATTTAGTTCCCAAACCCAGATTTGTTACCTCCTCACCCTGTCACTGTATTTATATCAGTGCACTAAGTATTTTATTGATGGTCTATATATATATATATAAAAGATATTTAAAATTTAATTACAGGCCGTAGCTTAAAGCGTTGACACAGTTAAATGAAAGTTCAGGAATGTTTCTGGCAAACACGTCTCAGTGGCCTCAATGTTTTCATTCTGCACCATGTAAGTGATGCAACACTTAAAACTATTCAATACTTTTACTGGGAATGAACCATTATCCCACTGGAACGTCCACATTTACATAAGTCGAAGGATTTAAGGAGTTTTATTGAAGTGAATTCTCTAAAGGGAAGTTGTCGTTGTGACATTTTCTGAACATGTGAATCCAATCGTAAGAAAATGAATTAAAACACAAACTGCTGCCAAAGAGGTTTGTGTAGCGCCGGTCATCATTTGTGTTGGATCCCGTGCTTCTATAAAACTTCATAGACAATAAGGGTTGTTCTGTCAGATTGCTATAACGCAGGCGTATTATTAAAAAGGGTGATATCACCAACGTGTGTCTAATCCAAACCGCAGATGTGTTATTGTTGTAGCCGAGGGGTTCTGGCATCAGTGGGAACCCTTAACTTGTTCCCCCGGGGGTTTTACACAAAAAACACACAATCCTGAACCGTCTCCAAACGAGGGCCCATCTGTCTTGGCCCGTGTGCAGAGGATTGATATACTGCTCCTGAGATGCCTGGTGCAAAATGCTCCAAAGGGGCCAACCAATTATACAGTCACCGCTGAAGCTCTCAAGCTGCGTTCTCCATTAATATCAGGCCACCGGGATCAGGAGCCGTAAAGAACCCAAGACTCCGGGTCGGTGGAGGGGGAGAGAGAGGGAGCGGGTTCAGAGGTGAACTCCGGAGAACGTCCGCACAACGTGGTCCGAACTTTAAATGAAGTTTCACAGCAGCATTGTCTCCCTGCTTCCAGTGAGGATCCTCGGCTCTGGCGGCACGTCGGCCCTCTGCCCTTTAAATGCATGTTTTCTGACAGCGACCAGAAAATGGGAAAAAGGAAATGAAACTGCTTCAACTCTCAACTGAGATCTCCTGCACTGGTCTGTGATGGGGACAGGATGGAACCAATAGAACCATTTGGAGGATTGGAATTCATTTCCTTCTTCTTTCCTGTTCTTTATTGTTCCTCTCGCTCTGTCAGAGGTTTAGAATAGGTTGTACGCCGGCTGATATTCGCATTGGCTGAGAGGTTTTGTGGAAAGCTCCGATAAGATTGAAGCGAACTCCACACAACTACGTTTTCATTTGGAGACACACAGAAACACACAATCTTGACAGATCCTCTACAGACAGATGTGCATGGCGTTCGCTGCTTCGTCAGACTCACCTGGAGCAAACAGGCATACTACCGGTGTAGAACCCAACATGGATGATCTATAACAAACTTTACTGACCCTGTTGTCTTTGCTAAAAGCTGTTGTGCAGTTAAACTCTGTATTTTACTGTGATGCCCCTGTTGGTGGGTCTGAGACGATCTGTAGATGTCGACCTGCCGCCGTTGGAGACTTTGAAATCTCACAGAAACTCACTTGATTCTTCTTCTTCACTTCTATCAATGTTTGATATTGATATTTACAACAACTGTGGCTGTGGCCTGAGAGACGTGTGCTCATCTCACAAAAGAGAAACTCCTTCAGTTTTGTTTTGATAGTGTTGCTCGTTTATTCCAGACAATATTTGCATGAATTGAAATCGACTCTGTGTTTGTGTGCGATGATGGTTTTCTCGTCCTTGAGAGAATCAAAAGCAAACGAAGATTTCAAAATGCATTTTGTTCAGGAGAGGAATCTGTGTTGTGTCGTTCAGTCGAGTGTTGAGAAGCAAACAAAACAGCATCTGTGCTGCGGCTCCACTTCTGCAGGAGGAGCAGCGAGAGTTCAAGTGGGTTTCTGACAAACAGCACCATGATTGCATATAGTTTCTCATCTCAAAGTGGGGCTGGCAGATTTTCCATGCATAAAATCAGAGTTCCTCCGCGACAGGACTTGATTGAACTTCACTCTGCGTTAAATGAAGTCGTCTTTTCCCTCGGCCTCGTCCCCCTCGTCTGTGAATAGAGATTAGAGACGGTGTCGCTGAAGGTCCGCCGCCGCTGAGCGATGCAAATCAGCCTCTGTGATCCTCTCCGGTGTTCCTCCTCCTCCTCCTCCTCCTCCTCCTCCTCCTCCTCCTCCTCCTCCTCCTCCTAATCCACTCGAGGATCACAGGCCTCTCGGCTCTCTACCCTCACTCATTAGGTTGTGTCTCCATAATTAGTTTTCTCCCTCCCTGTGTAATAAAGCACCGATCACACTCATTAAGACATTTACACTGACGTTAATGGACGTCTTGTCAATACACTGTAATTACTCGCTAATTAGATTGTTATTGGACATTTTGAATAACGCCTCTTTCTCTCCTTTAACCGAATGTGCCGGTTGATGAGGGCGTTGAGGTGAATAGGATTAGTCGCCTGCGCCAACACAGGTTTCTCAATAGATTTCCAGAAGCTTTAGATTTGAGTTTATAGATTTTTCTCAAGTCTTTCCAGAGAGAAGGAACGACGGCAAATGCACAGAACTCACTCAATCTAAGCAGAATTTAATTGCCAGACACGTGTAATTGATTATCCGTGATGCATGCTACACTTGAGGCAGATGTTATCCTCTGGAAGGGGGGGGGGGGGGGGGGGGGGTCACGTGATCCGAGCCTGACGAATCAGCGAAGGAAACATCATGACTGAAAAGAGCTGTGAGTGTTTAGGTCATCGTTTCCAAACATCTCTGTTTCTGCACGTCCAGAATAAAACGGGACAAACTGCGTTTCCACATTTTTTCCAATAAACGATCAATATTATCAAAACCAAGCTGAAGCAATCGTCTTGTGTGCGACATCAACACAACCAGGTGTCGGGCTGCATATTCCCGTCTCTGTCCTCGTTCTATCGGCGTCTCCCTTCCGTCAATGGACTCTCTTCTGCTTCCCAGGCTTCATTCACAGTCGGGCTGCAGAGGAGTGGGGGAACTGGGCTCCATGAAACAAAGACTGAAGCACCTCTGGAGATGGAAGGAGGCCTTAAAGAGGCACTTGATATCAGCCCACTGTGTGACCACCACACACACACACACACACACACACAGACACAGACACACACACACAACTTAGACTCCAAATGTATTAAACCCTCTGCTTTTGACACAAACACCTTTAATCACCCCCGGCCCCTCACCCCTTCTCTCACTCATTCACTCCCGCCCAAACCACCTCTCATTTTTCGGTGTCTTTCAATGCTCATGGTTCAAAAGGCGTCTTCCTGGCTTACGAGTGTGGAGCACAAAGACTCCTCTTGTGCGTCCTGGAGAAGAGAGGCCTCCATCTCCTCCTGGACAGCAGAGTGCCCACAGACACAGTTAGTCCTCTTTTTATTCGCATTTCCATTTCCATACAGGATTAAGCCACTTGGCTTTTGGATGGTGTGTACTATATTTCACCCCCCCTTCCCCCCCTCCCTCACTTCTCTACATTCTCAAAGTGCGAGTTAAATGATCGCTGAGACAATCAGCTAATAAACCGGCTCTTTTCAGAGTCTATTGACCGACCCGGCTGAGTTCAGTCGATGCCAGAGAGGACCGATCTGTTTGGAGTCTGCGCCGTGAGGCCGGTGCTTCAGCCGCCTCGTGAGAGCTTCCTGTTTTTAAAACCCTCCAGAGTCTAACGGGGACAAGAGGACGAAAAACAACAGAGTTTAACACACACTGAAAACAAGTGGATGGTTCATTTATAGTTTAAATTAAACCCTATTTTTGAAAATATGAATGCTTTATTGGCATGTTTCTGCACGGTCATTGTAGGAGAAGTTCTTGTCGAATGCAAATCTTAAAGTGAATATTAACAGTTCTACCAATGCACAGGGTTCAAAGGTTCGATTTACAGTTTAGGTTCTCTGAAGATCTTTATCATTTCTGAGAAAACTTTGTATTGTTACTGAAATATCAACGATCAAATCCATAATCAATCCATTTGGGAGTTTGTGAATTGTGAAATCTCCTCCTCTGTGTTTCTCCTGGTCTCAAAGTTTAACCTGAGCTGATTCTTTTTCAGTATTAATTTGAAAACGTACGATTGATTTTCACAACGAGCAACAGAGACGTATAGAAATCTGTAGTTCTCCTCCTCCCTGCCTGACACTGCCCCCCCCACCCCTCTCCCTCCCTCCCGCCCTCTCTTCTCATCCGAATACATTAATATCTGAAAGTGTTGGCTCCCACTGAAAACTCCTCATGGACTGAACAAAGTGCAGAGTGACTTCAGGGTCTGGGATCTTCAAACAAACCCTGCCTGGGTGTCCCGGGGACCAGGAAGTGGAATTAACTGCTATATTAGCTGACCTTCATCTGGTTGTTTGTCCCGACCTGCCGGTGCTGGCCCGTAACCACGGCCTCCCGGCCCAACAATGCCGGCATTTCTCTCGGCGAGGAAAAAAAATAAAACACACAGGCCTCGGGGGGGTTTACTGAGCAAACAAGGCGAAGGCTGCCAAACGCTCCTCGCTCCCACATCTCCACAATCACTTTTTCTATTGCCCATCTTTCCCTCCTTTTGCTCTGTGAAGGCACCGGACAGTTCTGGGTCGAGTGTGAGAGACAGAGATGTCAGAAAAAGAGAGAGCGCTGACCTATGTTGAGATTTAGTGTGGACGGGGGGGGGGGGGGGGGGGGGGGGGGGGGGACACGTCTCTCTTTTGTCTCCAGAGCGGCTGCGGTGTTAAACTCTCCACATTGTGAAAAGCACCTTGATTCGCTCTTCACGTTCCAGGACAATAAATCATCTCAGATAAAAACGTCTCCATCCACGTTATGACCGCGTGGCTTCACCTCAGCACCCTGGTTGCTTTACAGGTTCTGGTTCTGCTTTCGCCATCAGTCAGTGAGTTGCTCCATCCGACCGGACCCGACACAAAAGCAAGAGTAAAAGTAAAGTGGTCCTGCGTCGCTCATAAATCAAACTCGTCGCTCGCTTGGATTAATACAGGAAGACTTCAAACGCTCAGGAAACAGAGCGGTTATAAAAAACACATAGAGCGACAGGACAGAGCTGGAGAGACGTGACTCCTCTGGGTTTCCTGTGAGATAGGAAAAGCCTCAGCAGCAACTGGTCTCATAGGAAGACATGTCTTTGTGAACAGGAATAAAAAAAAAAAGCCGATATAATAAAATATCTGTGAGGGTTGAGGGTTCGAGTCCTGGTTCGTCCTCAGAGAGAAGAAACATCCACGACAAAATATCAACACTCGGGATAAAAGAGACAGGAAGGAAACTGTCCTGCTGAGAAACCAGGTCCGACGGCGCTGTGTGTGTCTGTGTGTGTGCGGCGACCTGTGTGTTTCACAACAGGGGGGGAGGTTGGATTCAATCTCGTCGCGGTATCAAAGTGGGCCGGCCATCAGAAGCCCAGCATCAGCACAGGGATCAAACACGTCTCAGCCACGGCAATCATCCTCAGGGTCACAGGAGGAAGACCTGGGTCAGAGCGCCAGCCGGAGGAAATCCATTAACACGGCAAACACACACACACACACACACACACATACACAAACACACACACTCACAGGCTCACCTTCAGGATTTGACCTTGCACTTCTTGCTGTATGATTGTCAGGATTATTATGAGGAAATAAAATTAGTTGAGTCATAAACCCTAAATGCCTTGATTGAATTTTATTTTGACAATATCGTTGTGCGTCATTTAGCAAAAAATAACGCACAATAATGAATCTTTAATAAATACTTCACACACTAAAGCCTGAAACATGCTTCTGCGACTGCGTCTGCGTCTTTTCACGCCGCTGTGGCGCAAGACTCGTTTTCATTCATGCTTCCCCAACCGTTGCGCGTCTTACAAAGCAATTCTGCGCCAGAACACTAGGCGGAGTAATGCTTTTTGTCGAGACGACCTTAGAGACGCCTTCTTTCTTCTTCGTCGATTGTTTATTTACATAGCCACTGCGGCTCCTCGTAGCCTTTTTCTGGCGGACAAATCCGCCAGTCAGTGACAGGTTATACAAGTGATCATACTATCGGATATCTTCTGCCAAGTGCTCTTCTATTTGGTCCATATTCGTTCTTCTAAATCTTCCGTGATTTCTGCCGGTTTTATGGGGCATGAAACCGGAAATGCAGCTCCAGAAGGGATGTAGAGCAGACCAATCACAGCCTTGCGGGCTGAGTGAGCTTGCGGAGCTTTGCCGTAAATTTTAGAAAAGGGGGTCGACACCCGTCAGCACGTAAGGAGGGATACATAAGCACGTAAGGGACCCGGAAGGGCTCTTGCGCTTACGGGCCCGTGAAAACGCAGAAGCATGTTTCAGGCTTAAGATTCCTGCTTCTGAGAGTCTGAAGAAGAACAGTTCCGAGCTCTTGAGTCAGACTCGGCTCGTCCAATCAGGTCTTCCGATTCCTGAGTGATGTGTTTGTGTCCGCTCCCATCTGGACCACAGCTTTTATCCACCACGATGAATCACATCCCTTACTGGTTTTAATGGGTGATTACATATACATACAGTGGTGATGTCCAGTCATCGCTGTTCACGCCTGGGAACCAACCGGCCCCTAAATTTGTTTCGCTGTGGAAAAACCAGCACTTCACAGCCGGGCCACTTTACCAGCTGAGCCGCGGAGGGAAACTTTGATCAACCGAGGACCAGTGAGGACACGAACCCATTACCGGAGCGTGCCAGTGCATCTCAATGCCCCGGCGTCTCACAGAGGGAGGGACGGGGCTCTGAGGGAGCAGCATGTGTCCAGCCGACGTCCCACAATTAAAGAATTAGTTCTCCGTGAATAAATAGAGAGAAAACCTCTCCAGAGTTTGTTTGAAAAAAAGGTAATAAACACCCAACACTCATTATTCTAGTGTGTGTTTAACTCATTTGTGTGTGTGTGTGTGTGTGTGTGTGTGTGTGTCCCTCTGAGATTTGACCCACTACCCATGATGCCTCCCAACAGATTCAGAATGTGGACTGAGAGAAACTGCTCTGGTCGTCCAGTCACTTCATTAGTGTCTTTAATCAAACTTCTGATTCAGCACCAACAAACCTTTTCACCTGACTAGCTTTGAGTGATAGAGAGATTCTGAGTGTACTGGTCTCTTGTGTCTCACTGGGAATCCTCTAATGGTCGACTCCACGTGAACAAGGCGGTTTAAAAAACACCAGGTGACGTGTGAAGATCCACGTTCAACACTTAAATCCAGATTTTCTTTTTATAAATTTGGTAAAAATGTGATTCTAAGTCCAGCAGCAACGTATTTCATCAAATAAAGAACATATAATTTAGTTCACAGCTAAAACAAAGGACCTTATCTAAGTAGTAGTAGACTTATTAGATATGAAGCTTTGATCCAGACGGACCTGGAGGATGTTCTACACCAGTAAGGAAGAGGGAGGCGTCACATTCTGCCCCAGTCTTCCGGTTTGGACTGGACAGGCGGTGGGCGGCTTGGGGGGGGGGGGGGGGGAGCATGGGGGGGAGCATGGGGACCAGTGACAGACACGTTTCCCTCCTGGAGTTTGGTCACACCCTGCTTACCACTGAATGAGATAACCCAAGAAGGAATCAAACTTTCACCGGCCTGCCTGTCACGATATCTTGTTTTTCAAAACCTTGTTATTTCTCTTTTATTGAGCCTCTCGTTCGGTTTGAGATTTACAGAGCGAGCGATTAACACTTATTTCTCGTTAAG
>NC_084960.1:2461871-2464371 GCF_949316205.1 Platichthys flesus
ATGACGCCCGGGTGGACGTGCTACTTTCCACCTCTTTATTGCTCTGTGAAGAAAAAAAGATGACACTATATTTTTAAACAGCCTGTGGATCACATACAGAGTTGACCATCTTTGCTATTGATGCTAGCTCTGGGGTTTTATTTAATGTTGTTTTAGGCGACAAGTGGACTAAAAAGTCCCCGTTTTCAACTTTCACCATCAAATTCTCCTGATTTCCATCACAATCCAAATAACTTTTGAATCAGACACTTCCCATTTATCACGTTCTGACCCTCTTTCACTAAACCATCATACAAACAAAGCACCACATGTGTGTATTCAACACAAATGTGTCTGCATGCGTGTCAATCAATCAACGGTTCATTGTCAACGCCGTTGTTAGCCTATGAGCTTGCGGCTCTTTCTGACAGAACCTGTCAGTGGGATAATTGTTAGCCGTCGTGCCTGTCAATCAGTCATTGTGAAGGCAGCTGCTGGCCTCACTGGGACAGAGCAGTGTTCTACTGGTTAGCTGTTGAAAGCTCCAGTAGAAGAATCATTCCTTTTTCAATAAGCAGACTAATACATATACGTATATATAGTGTACATGTACGGGTGCATGAATGTGTGGTGCTGTTGAGGGGGTCCTGGTTTGGGGGTTAGAACCACTTTCACTGGGCTGTGCAGCATCAATAGACTTTATAAAAAAGAAATATTCATCGTTGCCCAAAAGATAATAGTTAAAGAATTTAGTTAAATAGTCACAAACCAGGTAAACGATGAATCCCCAGTTGCTAAATGATGAAGAGGAAGGTGCGTCTTCACGACTTAATCTAGTCAGATGGTTAGAAACTGGCCGTGGTCATTATGCCACAGGGAGCAATAATAAAAAAAACACACAGGGCATTTTTCCACAACCTCAATTATGTCACCGAGACGATTGCCACCTTCCAAACGGCTGATGGTAATTACTGTTATTGCTTTGCCGTAACGACTGTCTGCACTTTGGGTTTGTGTGCGTCCACGGTTCACTTGGTTCATATCAGTGCTTTTCTCACAAAACAAGCCTGAATGTCTCAAGAGCAGGAACACAACCCTCTCTCTGTTACACAGTCAGTTTGATTCAGAGACATTTGTTGTTATATCATAAGGAAATTCTAACCAGTTAACAGTTGCAGTAATTTAAGCCGTTTTCAGACGTGAACTCTGGAGAATGTCCGGACAACGGGGTTCAAAACTTTCTCCAGAGTTTCGTTTCACGTATGAACAAGGCAGCAGGAGATTCTCCACACAGATCAGAACAACACAGAGATCTCAGGAGCGTTGGGGTGAGGGGTGGAGCAGCATGGAGGAGGCCGGACGTAGAGCAGACATCTCACTGAGACATCTCACACACTGCCCCTCTGGATAGATGTCAGGAGATTATCCGGAGTTCAGTGCATGTCTGGAAGCGGCTACAGATGAAGGTTTCATGAGACATGCGTTCCACATACAGAGCAACTGTTTATTGAATTAGTAAGTGGATGTGAATCACAACTTTACTCCACTACTGTTACAGAACTGAACTGTTTCCTTTGCTCTGAATCAATCACAAAGTCCTGATCTCAGTCTCCTCACGTCTGCTTCTCCTCTCTCTCTGTCTCTCTCTCTCTCTCTCTCTCTCTTTCTCTTTCTAGACGATAGTGTCCAAGTATGGATCTCAGTTTCGTGGAAACTCCCAACACGATGCCCTGGAGTTCCTCCTGTGGCTGCTGGACCGCGTCCACGAGGACGTCAATCTGGCCTCGCACAACAACAACAACAAGACCACAGCACCCGGACAGGTGAGAACCAAACAGAGAGTGGGCACGGACTCTCTCTCTCTCTCTCTCTCTCTCTCTCTCTCTCTCTCTCTCTCTCCCTCTCTCTTTCGTTGTTTCTTACTTGGTTTTGCACAAAATCAAGATAATGTACATAGTTAAATTGATTTATTTATTTCTTTCGAAGGCCAAATGCTCATTAATAAAATCAGGATTGCATTCATTATCAAACAGAAAAACCATGCATCTCATAAACAATCTGCCGAGTGCACACGTCCACATGTTTTTAGATGTTTGTCTTCCGGTGGTTCATATCTTGTTATTATCAAACTAACTTCACCAATAAGAGACGATGCTGCAGACAGCCTGGTCTCAGTTATCTCCTCAGAGCTTTACCTCCAGGCCTCGTGCCACAGAACCAGCGTTGCATCCTGGGGGGGGCAGTGTGGCGAGGCAGTGTTTGATTCCCTCTCGGCGCGGCTCGAGGTCGTCGCCTGCAGACACGGGGCAGATACTTGGATAGAACTTTGAACTGAGCTGGGAAAGCAAATATTTTCATGTAAAATTAAAAACAGGTTTTCATTTTTTAAACAGACGTCCCTCTTTTTTTGTGGTTACGATAGCGTGATAACCAGCGGTATGAAATATTAGAGAAGTGCAGCACTTGCTGTCGGTGAGTGAAACTCGGTGCTCGTTCTTTCCTGGAGGCTTCGACTGTAACG